>NW_021319581.1:360835-531120 GCF_001605985.2 Dendrobium catenatum
GTGCAGGAGGAGCACTTGGAAGTACTAGACCAATCTCTAAATACACCACTGATGTAAAGTGTATGTTGATTAGATGGTTCAAACAAACTAAGTAAGGAAACTGAGATTTGGTCTCAATTCAAGTGATACATGCGATGGACATTTGGAGCTTAGAGAAGCTCCAAAAATCATACTTACGGAGTGCATGCATTTTGTGATTTTTGTCTCAAACAAAAGGAGATATTGACTTTAGGACTTGTTTTCTAAAGTCATCGCCATGGTTAAGTTGATGGTTATTTGAGGCCTTTGAGAGGGCTCTCAATATCCATAGATGAAGGTAATGGACAAATGCTTTTGATCTTGTATTAATAAAAAAAGTGTACAGAACCTAGGATTTTGGTCTAAGTCAAGAAGGTTTCGCATGGTGTTTGGAGCGCCTTGAGGTTGCTCCAACACAATATCATGGGAAGGGAAACTTTGATTGGAAGAATTCCGCATTCTGAAACGTCTCCAATCAATTTTGACATGATTTGAGAGGTCCGATAGGAGTGGACATGCCCTACGCCTTCTAGAAAGCAGCAATATTATGGTGTCATCTAAGGGGACCTAGAGGCAATTAGATGAGAATGTCATTAGAAATCCTATGGAATAGCTCTAAGAAATAGTTTTCTAGAGTCTAAGAGGGAGCCTAAGGGTGAAGGCCTTTCGATTGTCTTTTCGAAAGCTTCACACAAGTGCGCTATGTTTTGTGTTTAACCCTTAACCCAATCAACTTACAAACTATACTACATGTCCAACAAACTTCCAATATATATGGGTGCAATCTATAACTCCTTGAACCATAGACACTGCACTTTGCTTTTACAAGCATCACAAGTTTGTGGACAAATTCAAGGGTTTGCAATGTAGGCAAGGATCGTAGCCATAGACAATAGCGCGATATTCAAATATGCAATATCATGGCAGCTTAGTTTAGCCGTAAGAATGAAGCATGTAAAATAAAAAACTTTTCTTTTTTCGCTTTGCTGCCTCTTCCTAAATTGGGAGTTCAATAATATTTCCAAATCAATCTAATTAATTGTTAGAGTTTGTCAGGCATGAGATTTAAAGTGCTCTGACAAACCCTAACACTCATAAAATGATTGAAAACACATTCTTGAAGACGTCTAACAAATTAGAGAGATAGTGATGTCATGCGATGTGAAACTAACACACATGCATGTGCTAATCTAGTTGAAACATACAAGTTTTAGGGTATGTTAACGCATGCACACTTTTAGACAAGAGACCATCGCACTTACACATTCGTTAAACATTGGGCGAGCTACTAAACCTAAGATTTGGTCAAAGGTAGGAGTACTAAGTATGACGATGGTATTATTTTTCATGCAAAAGTAGGGACGTTGATACAAGTCCCAACGCCCCACGACCACGCCGCTATCTATTTTAGCCTCACATGAGAAACAAATCATGGAAATTTACTTAATTTTTCATGATTTTTAAACATAGGTGGACGCGAATATAGGATTTTAGAGATATGCAAAATTAAAGTCTCTAAGGACCTAGGGCATTGATGACGGTCAACCACATTGCATTGGCCCTTGGATGTTAAGGTTTCGCTCTAAGTTTTGGATGTTATACTCTTCCCCGGGCTGTCCCAAAGCGCTCCTATCCAAGTTCCAAGTTTGTCTAAGCTCCCGCTCCAAGGCTTTAATCCGCTGTCCAAGTCCTCTCCACGTCCTATTGCTGTCCAAGCTCCGCTCCAAGTTTCCAATTGCTGTCCAAGCTACCCGGAGGGGATTTGCTGTCCAAAGCACTCGCGGACAGCGGTTTTCAGCGTTTGACCAGCTCTCGGAGCTGCTAATGGTGCTGTTATACAAGCTTCCCGAACAGCAAGATTTTGACTGGTTCGACAGTCGTGCCCCGGCAGCATAAGTTTCGTTTACGCGAGAAGCCGCCGGAGTTGAAAGAGGGAAGGAGAGGAGAAGCCTTTTCCTACCACTTCCAAGAGCCAGGAGAAAAGACTACTAGCGAGTTCTTTGTTGCCAAGAATTTTGAGAGAGAGGAGAAGCTGAAAAGACAGCAAGACGAAACTTCATTAAGATCACCTCCAAATCACTTATGCTCTGCTGTCTTCCTCACTGGCTAGAGTCCGGCATGCGAGGAGCTCTGAGCTCGTTGGAAAGAAGGGCAGCGGCAGCACGCAGGAAGCGCTTAGCCGAATCCTTCAGGACGGTTCGCCCTGAAAGGTCCTGGCTTGGATCGGCTCGCGCTTTTCGCGCACAAGGGGGACGGAGCGGTTGCTGACACAGCGAGAAGGAGCTTTAGGCACGAAGGAGGAGAAGCGACTGGTGGAGTCGCAACGAAGGGAGCCTCCGCACTCTTCTCTTCACGCGCTCTCTCTGTGTGTGTGGGGACAAGAAAGGAAAAAGCCCCGAAGAGTCGAATGCAACCTCCCGACTGCCTCTCCCATTACTTTGTTCTTGGCTCTGGTATCGGAACTGGACTAGCCTCAAGGAGTCCGCCCAAATGATCGCTAATGAGTGCTTTCATCGTTGCATGAAACGAGAGGGGAATGTACTTATGAGTACATTGAACCCAGAATTGTGGGATGAAAAATAGAGAGAATCTACAGCCCTAGGTTTCAATTTTCTGTGATGTTGAGAAGTTGATTTGGAGCCCAAATCAATGCAATTGGGCTGAAATTTGGGCTCCGAATTGCCTCGACCCGAATCGATAACTAGTTTAATCAAAAGTTTTCCCAAATCAAACTTGGGATGTAATTAACCATAGGGGCTTGCCCCTATGGGATGTCTGTACCCCAGAAATAAATAAACCCCACTCAACCAAATATTGAGTGGGGGAATCTCTGTTAAATAATTGTAAATTTTATGATTGAGTCCATAAGGAGATGATATTTTTACCCTCCGGGGTAATATATCGTATTCTTATGCCGTGCCCGATTATAAAATATGCAATCCGTTCGAGGATACAAAAATTCTCCAACAGTGGACCTGCCAAAGGGTCAATAGGAGTAAATCTGCTATTCTTTTTAGCAAGATGACCTCTTCTACTACAAGGTCCCGTCTTGCAAAGATTACTTCTTGTCAGAAGGTGGATGAGATGGAATATCTTGGTATTAAGGTTGCATCGAGAAACTTGTAAAGGACTTTGATCCACTATTGCAACAAGTTCGTGCCAAGACCTTGTCATAGGGAATCAAACATCTTTCTTTGGCAGGTAGAGTCACCTTGATTAATATTGTATTGCTTTCATCATCGGTTTACTTAGTAACTCATACTCTAGTCCCAAAATCTGTTTTAAATGATGTTGAAAAGTTATGTAGAAGCTTTCTTTGGGACTTTGATGCTAATCATAGAAGCATTCACTATGTTGATTGGAAAAGTATTGCTAGACCAAGGAGGAAGGGTGGTCTTGGGTTTCATGCAAGTGTTGATTGGGTTGGGCCATTAAGATCAAGAATTGCTTGGGAATACATTAGCAAACCACATAATCTGTTCCAAAGATGCATGAAACAGAAATATGGGAATTGGCCTTGGAATGCTGAACCGAAGCGTGGAAATTCGGCTATTTGGAAGCTGATATGTGATGGAGCAAATAGCTTGAGCTGCTGTATTCGATGGAAGGTTTGTAATGGTAGAAACATTTAGGTCTTAAATCATGTTTGGATCTGGGACAAGGCTATTTCGGTTTGGCCCACGTTTTGTGATATTGCAGATATTGAAGTGTTGATGGTAGTAGACCTCTTAACGCCGGCTGGAGCATGGAATATGCAAAGGCTGTAGGAGTGCTTTGGAGAACATTTAGCTAATAAAATTTCTGAAATTGAAATCTGGCAGGAATTGGATGGTGATTCCTTAGAGCTGTTGAAAAGCCCTCTCAGTTCTACTATTTCAGCTATTGTTTATAATAGCAGATTTCAGGAGGAGGATGATCCGTGCTATGCATAAAAATTGGAATGAGGCCTCGGGAAAGCATTTTTTGGTGGAGGATCTTCAAAGATATCATTCCAATGAATAGTTGGCTGCACTCTCGTGGGTTTGAGGTAATTTTAAATTGCCCCATTGGTTGTTGTGTGATTGAAGATAGGGACCATATTACAACCAGTTGTAAACAACTGTTGGAGGTGTTGGATGTGCTGGATGGTTGGGGGTTTTTGACCCCATGGTTTACTATTTTTTATGAGCTGCAGGTGGCATTAGAGAACAATGTTAAGGTTAAAGATTTGGGTATGTTGCTTTATTGTCTTGCGGTTTACCACAGCTGGACGAATAGGAATGCGATTAAGCATGGGAAGGATTGTTGCATGCTTGTTTTTATGGCAGCAGCCAGCAAGCTTACTAGAGGTTTTTAATCAAGGTTGTCATTCATTCCACTTGAGCAACGGGACCCTTTCCAATCCTTTGGATTGTCTTCACCTTCTTCTTGGTGTCCCTCTCCCTACAGGTTGGTTGAAGGTCAATGTAGATGGAGCTCTCCTTAGATCCAATGCAGGGGGAATTGGGATTGTAATTCGTGATAGTTGTGGTGTTGACCTTCGGGTAGTAACTGAAAGAAACAAAAATGAAGGCATAGATTGTAATCGTACCTGCTGTATCGAATCCCCGAAATTCCGCTGAGAAGCCGTATATTTGGCGCCGCTCACGTCAAAACCTCCGCAAAACCTGTATGAAGCTCCTCGATCACTGATCTCCCACGCCTTTAAAAGCCAACCGATCAGGCTTCCTCGTCACTGCTCTCTCCCATTTGCTCCACACATGCGACCAAGCTCTCCCGACCTCAAGCCGACATCGAAGCCCCGTTCTCCTCCCGACCTCCTCCTCCCGTCCGACTCCAACAACCCGCAACTCCTTCGGGTTCATCCGATCCAGAGAAACCGAGAGAGAGAGAGAGAGAGAGTAGTTAATAATAATAATAATAATTTAAATAATAATAAAATCCCTCTTTTACCTCGACATTCGTGTCGGGCCGGCAAATCGCCTATACATGCTTTTCTCTAGCGAGGTGGGAAGGGAACCCGGTGCGACACCTACGACGAGGTAGGCGAGTAACCTCTCGGCTCCAAAAATCCTGTTCTCGATGTTCGTGTCAAACCGGAAAACCGCCTATACACGCTTTTCTCTAGCGTGGTGGGATGGGAACCCGGTGCAGTGCCTACGACGAGACCGGGATATTCATAAGTACCTGCTCGCAGGGAAACAACTGCTTTTCTTGCAACAGGTACAGAAGACCCATACACGCCTTTCTCTGGCGTGGTGGGGACAAAGACTTTACACGGCCGCGGTGTCCTCGTAAAAGGGCACCTACCGTACACGCTTTTCTCTAGCGTGGCGGGAGGCTCAGTTTTTTCGTAGTTTTCCTCTAAAAAGGGGAGACGCCGGGAGGTTGCCAAAATTTCGGGTGAAGAGATAACTGTACTCGGACCTGTTTTGAACTCAAAGAACAAGAACTCAAATTGATCTCAAATGAGCTAAGTTTGAATCATGTGCAACAGAAGTCAAACTCAAGTGAATTAAATATTGTGGATATAAACTCAATTTGAACAAAAACAAAGAGCTAGATAGCTTGAATTCAAATGAACTTGGCAAAAGGAAATTTCTTGAACTTGAATGAACAACAAAGACCACAGGGGACTTTGATTTGGACTCAAGCCAAAACTTGATTTGGACCAAAGCAAACTTGGACTTGATTGGGACATTAAATGAATGAAACTCAAGCAAAATGAACTCAAACTCAATTTAAATAATTTGAAACTTGATTTGGACTCGAACGTGATATGAGCTACATTGACTCTAAATTAAAAGTTTGATTAGAGTTTGAACTCGACAAAGAATTCAAGCTTGAACCATATGCAAGAGAACTCGAAGAAGACTTGAAAAATATAAGACTTGAACTTGAATTGAGTTTGAACTCAAGAAGAACACTTGAAACTTACAAAAGCTCTTGACTTGAATCAAACGATGAAGATCTGGACTAGAATTTGAATAATGACAAGAGATCTAAGTGCAAATAATTTAATCATGATCTGAACACCATTAGACGGACAATAGAAGACAAATGAACTTGAATATGATCACAAGAGAACTTGAACTGGAAATGGACTCATGCAAAGAGTATGTACTTTGATTACAAAGGACTTGGACTCGAATTCAGAAGAGAATTACAAGGAGCATGAGCCAAACTAGAACTTGGGCACCACATGAAGCTTAATACAAGAGAATTTGAACTCAATTTTATGGAATGAGGGCTTTAACTTAGCAAAAACTCCATTATATCAATGTAAATGCTAAGTAAAGATCTAAATCTTTTTAATGGATTTCAATAATCAAACAAAAGGTTCGTGGATTTCAACATATCATTCTTATAATTGATCTCTTTCACAAGCAGAGATTGAATGAAGAAATGTAGCATATCTACAAATGATCTAAGAAGTTCGTGGAAGGGACAACAATCATACTATTAATGCCAGCTAGCCTATGAAACATATGCGTGTCATCTACACATTTGGAAGGAATATCCAACAGATGTAATTCACCTACAAGTATAAATCAAGAAACCTGTAATATAGTGGCCCTTCCATGGTCAATGCAAGTTAGCATGCAAGCTATGATCTACTTATGAGGAGGTTAAAATATTCGTAATGCTAATGTGACTCAAGCAATAGAATCGCAAGGTTGGTGAATATAAAGAAATGTGATAATGCTTATGCCATCTACAAGCAAGTATCACCTCTATACAATCAATACTATTTGATTGAAAGTGAATACACCGGCTCTCACACAACAGAAGTTGATGAGGAAGGCATAATCAAGGAATTCCCCCACTAATTTCTATACGAGTTCTAGGAAGATAACTAGATCAAATTGTTATAGAATGAGTGAATCTCAGTTCAACCAAGTTCTGAATTTTATCTTGGACAAGATTATCGAGGCTTGCAAGTTCTTTGATGAACAGTGGTTGTATATCCAGTATGTTGTATACAAGTGACTGCTGAAAAGTCTGTGATAAAATAAACTTTTATGAACCAGCATAAAAGACCCGTCAAATGTTTAAAGTACCCTCGCACATGCACGGTAGTTTGTACACACTTTGGTACACTAAAAGAGGGTATAAAATCAAAACTCGCATGGGCCCCGGCGAGCGTGTTATTGGTACACACGTGACGTCTAGGGATGCTGCGCGGGTTATCAAATTTTAAACCCGATCTTCCTTAGCAGGTAAAAAGGAGTTGACAGCGTTTAATTATAAAATGCCCCCAAACCCGCATGGGCCCCGGCGAGCGTGTTATTGGTACACACGTGACGTCTAGGGATGCTGCTTCACAAATATTTTCAAATGCCTCCCAAAAGTCCACTCAAAATCTAAATTCCACAAATTCCAAATTCCAAAATTTTTAAAATTAAAATAATCCATCAAACCACTTAAAGCAAAATCCATCACCCTCCGCAACAGTTTGCTTGGGTGGACAAATTAAAATACTACTTCAGCTCACAAAGAGCCAAATGCCTAGTTGAAAATATCACTAGAATCCATTCTCAAATAATCTCCTGCAATAAGGACGTGGTACCTATCCTCTAACCGGCGGTTTTGCCGCCAAATGGCACCGCAGGATAAACGGTTATGACTAGGGGCCCTTTGAACCGAGTGGTTTTGCCGCCAAATGGCACCACGAAATACCGGTTATGGCTAGAGCCAATACGCTCCTTAATGGAATCAAATCCTTGAGATATGAATCAATAGGATATGATCGATAGGGCACAAAGCCCTCTGTTAGCTAAGGTGGATTCAAATTTGTCCCCTTAGACAAACATCCATCCCAGGTCTACAAGGTACCCTTGGACATTGCAACCCATGGCTGCCGACAAGGATCCTTCTGTCAGGTTGGGTCGACTACCTCCTCTGACTAAGTAGACCAGGGACCATGATGGCCCGGGACGACGGAACCTTGGGATCTTGATCGGGTCTATCATCCATTACCCCACCATCCGTTTTAAGTGCAAGATGGTGGAAATTTCTATTTTAAATATCAAAGTCTCCAAATCCAAATCCATTCTGCTACTATATGCTATATAATACGTTTCTCTACCTATCTGATTGACGACTAGCCTTAATCGAAAGTTCTCTCTCGTTATTGGGAGGGGTAATTAACTATAGGGCCTTGCGCCTATAGGAAACTAGAACTCAGATCATAAAGTCCTCACTAAATGAGGGCGAAATCTCTGGGTAGTGTCTTATCTACAAACCCATATGCCTTCCAAATTTATCCCGGAACTTATTCCGTTAAAACTCCCTCGCCAAAATAAAAAACACAATCAAGCGCGGCGGGGAGGATGGGGCCGGATTTTCGGAGCCCACATGTGGTAAGCTGATTGTGGCAGCTGGTTGGAGCCTATGCCATACCTCTGGCATCAAAATAACTTGGTCCGTTGGTGGGATCGAGGTGTATCTGGGGTCGGTGACTTTCCCTTGAATTCAGGGCGGGGTGGAGGACCTAAGTTTGGTTGGCTAGTGCTCCCGGTAGTCGGCCGCGTAGCAGAATGGTGTGGGGTCAATCCGCCGGAGGATTTCTAGGGAGGCCTAGCATTTTGATGTCGGTTAGGATGTTGTGATCTAGTCTCCTTAAGGTTTAGGATTAGGCTATATGCACCCTCTAGTGTAGTGATGCTTCGGGCAAATAGCTCATTGTGGAGATCCTCACGCAACTCGATACGAAACATGGATAAGATCTGGGTGGGGGCAGTCGATGTCTCACCATTGTAGCGAATCATGTAATCGTCAAAATCTGCAATATAGTCCTTCACAGGCTTATTACCCTGGGTCAACCTATTCTACCTATCAAGAAGCCTAAGTACGAGAGAGGATGGTACTTCTGCTTGAGCTCGCACTTCATAGAATTCCAGTTAGTGATAGCGAACTCATTGCGGGACTCCCTAAGACTCTCTAAATTGGCCTAATACTGGATGGCCCTACCGGTGAGCTTCATTTTGGCGAATTTCACCTTTCTAGCCTTAGATATATTGTACCATTTAAAGAAGCTATCCATGCCCTTGATTTAGTCCAAAAAGAGCTAAGGAGCGAGTGTACCGTCAAAAGTGGGAGCATCAACGTTAATGTTTTTCAATAGTGGTGCATCAGGGTTGTGATTATAGTCATAGCCATACTGGGGAACTCGATAAGGGGCACCGGGGTGCCCCTCATCCGGTGCGGTGTCATCCCCATACACGGAAGGAGGCATAGATGGTGTGTAAGGTAACTGGTGATTCCTAGCTCGGCCTAGGATGTCAAATCGTTCCATCGCCCGACGACGGAGCTCAACAATATCATCTTGATTCTCCCTAAGTTGTTGACTGATTGTGCTCATTTGACCTACTAGTAGGTCTAAGGTCCGGTGAATTTATTTAGGGTCCATCCAATGTCTAAAGGATGACCTAGGGTTATTCAAACAGAAAGAAACAATATGATGACACTAGCAAGTGAGGTGATGCATGTAGGATGCGATTTAGATGCTAACACATGAAATAATGAAATCCTAATAGACACCTAGATGCAATCATGCTCTTATACCAAATGATGTAGAACTATATATGTAAGAAATGTTGATTTGAAAATTACACGTGCTTGAATAGAGCTTAACAATTTATTAACTCTCCATGAACTTAAGCAATGACTTCCGCATGCAAAGGGGCAATTAAGTTTATGACAACAATCACAGGATAATGGGAGGACCATTAAATAACAAATTAATTAATAACATGCTCACGTGATGTTTCAAAGACAATCCCTAAGTTAACAAATATATTAGTCACTACAAAAGCCCACTCACACAACGCTCTTGGTGTGGGCTAAGCGGATAAGCTTTCGTAATAAAATAATGCCACGATTAAGGAGGGATAAAAAAGATACAAGGGAAGGGGTTGGGAGGGGGGGTGGGGGAGAGTTTACATGCATGGAAGAAGATACTATGCCACAATGAAGTTGTTTGGTTGCCTATGTGGAAAGGACAGCAATACGAACCAACTTGCATGCTCGGACAACACTTTAACGCCTCCGAAAATTGTGGATAGCAACTATGTGGTCGCCAAATCTTGAAGCAACTGTTAGTGGGGTTGGAAAATGGGCCGATCCTGTATTTCAATAGCATGCGACTGTCTTTGGGATGATTTGGGAGGAAAATAACAAGCACCTTGCCTGAAATTGGGAGGGCGGAAAGCACTAAATGATTAGGGGGCTGATTTGGGGCCTTAGTGGAGTTGCCAACTATAGCTTACTAGTTAAGGAAAGAGGAATTAATTCAGATTTGTTGATATGAATATCCTTTCAAACATAGCACAACAATTTAGGAAAGAAATTCAAGGCTTGTAGGAGAATTTGAATTTGAATTCAATTTCTTAAAACTAATGCTAGACTAATTTAAGAAGGGGAATTAATTGAGATCTTTAATTAATATTCAAATTGATTGATTGTGATATTTTTTCAAACATAGCCCAACAATTTGGGGAAAGATTTCAAGGCTTTAGGAGATTTTGAATTTGAATATCAGATTTTTCAAAATTAACACTAGTCTAATTTAGGAAGGGAAATTAATTGGTATCTCCAATTAATATTCAAATTGATTGATTGGGATATATTTCCAATCATAACCCGACAATTTGGGAAAGGATTTCAAGGCTTTAGGAGATTTCAAATTTGAATTTCAGGTTTTTCTGAAATTAATGCTAGGCTAATTTAGGAAAATGTTAGAGGATCAATTTGAAATTTGCGTGGAAAGGGAAGAGGAGGTCATGATGGTTTCAGCCATGGGAACAAGGAGGTGAAGTTGTTTTGTTTCCACAGTAAAGTCGTTTGGTTGCCTATGTGGAAAGGACAACAATACGAACCCTCTTGCACGCCCGGACAACACTCTAACGTCTCCGAAAATTCTGGCAGCAGCTATGTAAGCCCAAAATCTTGAAACAACTGGTTGTGGGGCTAGAAAATGGTCTGGTTCTTTATTTCAGCTGCATGCGGTTGTCTTTGGGATGATTTGGGAGGGAACAACAAGTTTCTAGCGTGAAATTGGGAGGGTGGTGGGCACTAAATGATTAGGGGGCTGATTTGGGGCCTTAGTGGAGTTGCCAACTATAGCTTACTAGTTAAGAAAAGATGAATTAATTCATGTTTGCTAATGGGGATATCCTTTCAAACATAGCCCAACAATTTAGGAAAAGAATTCAAGGCTTGTAGGAGAATTCGAATTTGAATTCAAATTTTCAAAATTAATGCTAGGCTAATTTAGGAAGGGGGATTAATTGAGATCTTTAATTGATATTCAAATTGATTTTTTATGATATCTTTTCAAACATAACCAAACAATTTGGGACAAGATTTCAAGGCTTTAGGAAATTTTAAATTTGAATTTCAGATTTTCCAAAATTAACACTAGGCTAATTTATGAAGGGGAATTAATTGGTATCTCTAATTAATATTTAAATTGATTGATTGGGATATATTTTCAATCATAACCCAACAATTTGGGAAAGGATTTCAAGGCTTTAGGAGATTTCAAATTTGAATTTCAAAATTTTCAAAATTAACACTAGGCTAATTTAGGAATGGGAATTAATTGGGATCTCCAATTAATATTCAAATTGATTGATTGAGATATCTTTCCAAACGTAACCCAACAATTTAGGAAAGGATTTCAAGGATTTCAAAATTTCTGATATAAATGCTAGGCTAATTTAGGAAAATGTTAGAGGATCAATTTGAAATTTTTTAGGGAAAGGGAAGAAGGGGTCATGATGGTTTCGACCATAGGAACAAGTAGGTGAAGTTGTTTGGTTGCCACGGTGAAGTCATTTGGTTACCTATGTGGAAAGGATAGCAATACAAACCCTCTTGCACACCCAAACAACACTCTAACATCTCCGAAAATTTTAGAGAACAACTATGTGGGCTCCAAATCTTGAAACAACGGGTAGTGGGGCTGGAAAATGGGCTGGTCCTGTATTTCAGTAGCGTGCGGCTGTCTTTGGGATGATTTGGGAGGGAAAAAACAGGCTCCTCGCATGAAATTGGGAGGGCGGCGGACACTAAATGATTAGGGGGCTGATTTTGGGCCTTAGTGGTGTATCCAACTATAGCTTACTAGTTAAGAAAAGATTAATTAATTTAAATTTTCTGATGGGGATATCCTTCCAAACATAGCCCAACAATTTAGGAAAGGAGTTCAAGGCTTGTAGGAGAATTTGAATTTGAATTCAAATTCTCAAAATTAATGCTAGGCTAATTTAGGAAGGGGAATTAATTGAGATCTTTAATTAATATTCAAATTGATTTTTTGTGATATCTTTTCAAACGTAGCCAAACAATTTGAGAATAGATTTCAAGGTTTTAGGAGATTTCAAATTTGAATTTCAGATTTTCAAAATTAACACTAGGCTAATTTAGGAAGGGGAATTAATTGGTATCTTCAATTAATATTTAAATTGATTGATTGGGATATATTTCCAATCATAACCTAACAATTTGGAAAAGGATTTCAAGGCTTTAGGAGATTTCAAATTTGAATTTCAGATTTTTCAAAATTAACACTAGGCTAATTTAGGTAGGGGAATTATTGGGGTCTCCAATTAATTTTCAAATTGATTGATTGAGATACCTTTCCAAACATAACCCGACAATTTGTGAAAGGATTTCAAGGCTTTAGGAGATTTCAAATTTGAATTTCAGATTTTTCTGAAATTAATGCTAGGCTAATTTAGGAAAATGTGAGAGGATCAATTTGAAATTTTGTGGGGAAAGGGAAGAGGGGGTCATGATGGTTTCAGCCATGGGAACAAGAAGGTGAAGTTGTTTGGTTGCCACGGTGAAGTCATTTGGTTACCTATGTGGAAAGGACAACAATACAAACCCTCTTGCACGCCCGAACAACACTCTAACGTCTCCGAAAATTCTAGACAGCAACTATGTGGGCGCCAAATCCTGAAACAATTGGTAGTGGGGCTGGAAAATGGGCTGGTCCTGTATTTCAACAGCATGCAGCT
Source organism: Dendrobium catenatum (assembly GCF_001605985.2). Lineage (NCBI taxonomy): Eukaryota > Viridiplantae > Streptophyta > Magnoliopsida > Asparagales > Orchidaceae > Dendrobium > Dendrobium catenatum. The sequence continues at coordinate 373,861 of NW_021319581.1, forward strand.
GTCTTTGGGATGATTTGGGAGGGAAACAATAAGCTCCTGGCATGACATTGGGAGGGCGGCGGATACTAAATGATTAGGGGGATTTGGGGCCTTAGTGAAGTTGCGAACTATAGCTTACTAGCTAAGGAAAGGAATTAATTTAGATTTACATTCAATATCTAGATTTTCTCATGGGGATATCCTTGCAAACATTGCCCAACAATTTAGGAAAGGAATTCAAGGCTTGAAGGAGTCAAAATTAATGTTAGGCTAAATTAGGAAGGGGAATTAATTGAGATCTTTAATTAATATTCAAATTAATTGATTGTGATATCTTTCCAAACATAACCCAACAATTTGGGAAAAGATTTCAAGGCCTTAGGAGATTTCGAATTTGAATTTCAAAATTTTCAAAATTAACACTAGGCTAATTTAGGAAGGGGAATTAATTAGAGTCTCTAATTAATATTCAAATTGATTGATTGAGATATATTTTCAATCATAACCCAACAATTTTGGAAAAGATTTGAAGGCTTTAAGAGATTTCAAATTTGAATTTCAGATTTTTCAAAATCAATACTAGGCTAATTTATGAAGGGGAATTAATTGGGGTCTCCAATTAATATTTAAATTGATTGATTGGGATATCTTTCCAAACATAACTTGACAGTTTAGGTAAGGATTTCAAGGCTTTAGGAGATTTCAAATTTAAATTACAGACTTTTATGAAATTGATGCTTGGCTAATTTAGGAAAATGTTAGAGGTTTGAAAATTTGTGGGGAAAGGGAAGAGGGGGTCATGATGGTTTCGGCGATGGGAACAAGGAGGTGGTTAGTGGCTATGAAGAAGGGGGAACGGAGAGGCTGTGCATGGTCAAGGCTTGGAGGAGAAAGGAGGTGGTTAGTTGGAGCTTTGGGAGGAGATGATGGTGGTGGCAAGTTCAATGAGGGTGGAGGCGCAGATATACCGTGAGCCCGGACGCTTATTGAGGCTAATGGGTCTTGCTTTGCCCTCATCTAGGGACTTCACATAAGCTCTCACAAGAACTCTCAAGGCTCTCAAAAACATCTAGACATAAAGTGCAGAAAATTTCATTCATAATAATCATCATCCTCCCAAAGAGGAGGTGAGATCTATAAATAGACAAAAAACAATAAAATATCAAATGACAAAAGTGCCCCATAGGGTCACATACTCACATAAACCAACTCCCTCATGTGAAGGTAAAATTGAAAAATTACATATAATAAATCAAATACAAATAAATGCTCATAAATAGAGTAATCCGATCATAGCCGTAGATCTCCGGCCTTGCCCTTCCTTTGATAAATTTTCCACGGCTGGATGTCATCATCACATCCACCTAGAGGTTCATATTCACTTGAAAGTTCATCAGCCAAAGCCGAACTAAAGGCTGAAAGCCAAACCAAGGTGAACTTGTGTCCAATAGCAAATCCACATGAAATCAATTGCAGCAGAACTTTTTTAATTGATAGCAAAACTAGTGAATTGAGCCCAAACCAAATTCAAAAATAACATAGAGGACCAGATGTTGGACAAAGAGAACCAAACTAGAGAATATGACATAATCCATTCTCTTTGGAGAATCATCACAAGCATGTTTCAATTTACTGAAACAAAAACTAGAAAACTTTAAAATAGTATTAACTAAAATAAATCAGAGTAAAAATAAAAATTGTTCAGATCATTAATTTGGTCATACCAATGGACACAATTTACATTTCTGACAAATATAAATTATGATGTTTTCATCATTAAGCAGCTTTTCCTTAACATGTGTTTGGAAGATATAATTTTGAATAAAGATTTGGAAGCTTGAAGTGTTTTCATCGGTATATAGGCAGTTTGAACTTCACTTCAGCACAATCATTTTCATAATTTCATGTACTTCAATTTGATATTTGGTATGACCCGGAAGGATTGCAATGATAAATGACGATTATGGTTCGCTAAAAACTCCTAGAAAATGCAGGATTGATAGAGAGTGGAGGAAGAATAAGAACATTTTAGAGAAGGAAGGTTTATTTTATTTGCATACCGAATACTCTCCATTAGAAATGTACATAGAGCTTGCAATATATTATAGGACTTATTAAAGACGAATTAGGTACTAACATCACTTAACCTACCTATTAAACATTATAACTTATAGACCATAGCATTACTGACTCCTTAAAATCGACATTGCCTTCAAAGTCGAAGAACATAACAAAATAAGATAAAGTTGCAAAATGTGCATAATCTTGAGGTCGTGGTATTTATGTGTCAATGTTGGTGAATTGCAAGAGGTGAGAGATTGTCCAACCATATACTTCCTTATGCTCGTGAAAAGGGAGGTTTTGACCATTCATCTGCTAGCTATTATGTTTCCTACAACTATTGTTATATGATTGGTGTTGTCTTAGGAAGGTTTGGAATAGGTTCTACAAAAATGATAGCCAATATAAAATCTAATGGAGAAGCAGGAGAAGATACTGAGATTTATAATTAAAACAAGAAAGGATTTAAGGAATTGTTTAACATGTGCCATGCACAAAAATTGCAAACTGGACAGACTGTAGTGACAAATCAGGGGTTGAGATTTGGATGGCTGATTAGATGCTAGTCAAGTGAAAATGCATTGATGCCTAGATGATTCTCACACGGAGCTTGAGTAGTTTTGTTGAAGAGTATGAGATAATGCATCAATCTTTGGCTAAATGGTTTGAGTTGGTAATTTTCATTTTTTTTAGCTCGAATGCATCGCAAAGTTTCTACCAATCATCAATGAATAAAAATAATCTCGTGCAATGGACTAAATCCAAATAGTGTGGTTGAATTAAGGGTACACTTTAGTGATCAACAAGTGTGTCGAAGTCAAATTTGACTCAAATTTCACTTTGAGCCGAGTTAGTTGTTGGTTTATATCATATATATAGTTCTCCAAATTTCACTTGGTTTTTGTTTGACATTTTCGAGATTGTTTGGCATGTTGAGCCTTGTTGCATAAATTTATTTGACCATAAATGTTTACAGTAAAATGCAAAATGTTGTATCTATTTCCCTTATTTTTTTCTATGGATCATCACTTACCAAATCTAGAAGTAGGATCGGCTCTAACAAGTGTTTCATTGGATTGGAAATACCGGGGGATTGGGAAACTGAGTTTGGTGGCGGAAGAGTCAGAGATGGAGCTACAAACCTAGATAGGAACTTGTTTGATCTTGTGCAGGAGAGGGCTTGAAAATATACTGTAGCAGATTTGGCAGTAGATGCAATAAAATGGGATCTATTGTTAGGAGAAGGTGGAGATGAGGATCCTTTAAATATGCTTGCTACAGATGAGGGCGCATGACAAGTGATTTGATTTGGACGAGGGTGGATCTAGGTCGCATTGTTTGGAATAAGGGGGAGGAAAAATACAAAATTGAGGTACAAATATAGGTAAGAACTTGACGGAGAGGGCTAGGAGATGCATATTTGGTTAGTATGGAAGGAAAATGGGCAAGGCTCAATGTTGAATATGGCGAATTTGCCAAGTGAGAGATGTAGATCTGCAAAACAAGTCGTGGATCAGGATGATGGATCTGAGACTTCGAAGATGGAGCAATGGAGATGGATTGAGGCAATTGATGAGATCCCATGGGATCTGGAGATGGAAGGCTTCACGATATTTGGAATGGAGTGGGCGGCTAACTGTGTTTTTGAGGGTCTTGGAGACATTGATGGAGGTAGGCATTTTGTGTTTAATCATTTTATTTATGAGTTGGAAGCGAGACTTAGAATTGTTAGGGAGATGAATTGGTACAATGAAGGTCGACAATTTGGGAAGCAAAATCTAAGTCTGATATTCAAAGATAAGATGCAAAGAATGAGAACAAAAAATGGACTGACAATTAGAGGTAGCGTGCGGCAGTGTAGAGGACAATGAGAGCACCAATGTTAAGACCCAAGAGGATTGCAATGATAAATGGTTAAAGTTCATTGGAAACTCCTAGAAAATGCAGAATTGTCAGAGTAGTAGAAAAAAGAAGAACATTTCAAGTGAGGTTCGATTTCATTTTATTTGCATACCTAATACTCCCTAATTGGAAATATATATAGAGCTTACAAGGTTTCGTGGGACTCATTAATGACCAATTAGACACTACTATCATTTCATTTGCATACCTAAAACATACCCAATAGGAAGTATAAATAGAGCTACAAGATATCATAGGACTCATTAAAGATCAATTAGACACTAAAATCACTTAACCTCCCTATTAATCATGATAATACCCTTTAACTTAATCAAATGACCAACTATGCTTACTGAACCTAACAATATCAGCGCTCTGTGTGCTGTTTTTTTAATTTTTGATGTGGCATTCTTGGAAAAGCATGTATATTTATACCCTTTTTCCTTATTAGACCCCTAATGAAGTGGATGTTTGGTAAATATGCAATTGGTATATATTATCATTATATGTCAATTTGCGTTTACATTGTTTTGTGTACTAGCGATTGTTAGAAATTCTCATTTATATGATTAAATAACTTATTGAATTTAATTTTCATCGTTTCCACTTGAAATTCATTACTCTTTGCTCCCTTTGTGTTTAGGTTGGGGATGAATGCTTCCTAATTGTTGGTGATAACAATGACATCAGAGAGTTTACATCGATTCATCGATCTTCTAAATCAAGTGACAATACGGTATTTATGGATAACAGGCTTAGGTGAACCATTTCTATCAGCTCGCTAATCTTATCTCTTAAAATGTTTGTCCAGGTTATAGGCAACGGCAATCTTATCATGGGTTCCTGTCATATTGCACATGATTGCAAAGTAGGTAATAATAATATTTTTGCAAACAATACTTTGTTCGCAGGCCATGTTGTAATTGAGGTAGTTCCTTCTTCATCATTTAAGATTGCCTATGATGCTTGTGCCGTCCAGTGCTTATTGCTAATTGAAGCAAGTAAATCCATTTCTATGTAGGATTGCTGTCATACTGCTGGGGCTATTGTAGTTCATCAATTTTGTCATATTGGATCCTACTCTTTCATCGGTGGAGGATCTGTGGTATGTAAGCCATTTAATTTTCACATTTTCTTGAATCATTCCCTTATTATTTTCTCTTGAATGGTTCTCATGAATGTGTTTGGCTAATTGTGCAGTTAATGCTTCTCATGTCATGGTTAGGATGTTGTTTTGCATGCATTCATGCGAAAAAAAGCTGTTAAGAACATCTATCTAAAAGTGGAAATGTTAACTCTACGGTTTATTCCATTTGCATGTATTTAATCTTAAATAAGATTTTATTTTATTTTTTTGAAAGATTTGACCATCATCAGTAGTCTTACCCCAACTATTTGGGATTTTGATTTATGAATCTTTATTTTGTCTTCATTTTATATTAGTATTGGATGTGCTATTAAATCTATTCTTTGCAAATAGTTTTGAATATCTTCAATTCATATTAGCTTGTTCATATCCCTTTACCTTCCAAATCATCCTACTAGTTAAATCTATTGAGTTACTTAAGGATTATATTTTTCACACTTTGTCGTACACATTAAACCCACCTAATTTTATTTTCAATAGCATTATCTACAATAGATGTCACTCCAACCATTCTTCAAATATAATCCTTTTTTATATTTCCTACTTTTGTGATGGGTCCATCTTAACATTGTATTTTTTTCCACCCACAATTTACCTATAAATACATTTTTTTACTGATTAACACTTAAGATCCATACAATATAGTTGACTTAATTGTAATTTATAAAATTATCGGAAATCTTTATGATATTTTTTATTGAATAATCCTCTCGACGCACGTCAACATTATAACTACCCAGCTTTAATATAAAAATTATATTCTCATTTTTTTATATTAAGATCCAAGATATTTAACATAGCACACCTAAATATGATTTTATTTTTTAATAATATTGACAAAGTCTACTCCATTTACCAGGTTATTTCATTTCTAAATCATGCTTGCAACTTGTTTCTTCTATTCTAGATTTCACAAGACGTTCCAAAATATATGATGGTTTCTGGTGATAGAGCAGAAATTCGTGGTTTGAATCTTGAGGGTCTTCGACGCAATGGATTCTCAAGTGAAGAGGTGTCTTTTTTATTTATCTTTCTTTCTAGTATATGTGAAGCCTTTTCTTTCAACCTAAAAGCATCTCTATTGTAGACTGAATTTCACCTAACGATAGACAAAGACCTTTCAAAAGGCCTGGACAAAGTAGATGTATTAGTTAAGAGGACCTTGGAATGCAGATACTTAAAATTTGATGCTTTATAGTATGGTTTATTTTGTTATGGTATCCTATTCCTACTGTACCAGTCACCTTGAACACGTCAGATGGCTAGTTTGGTTTTCATTCCCTAATCTCTTCTTATTAGTTTAACTAACATTTCTCTTCCGGTTATCTTGGAAGAACCCTATAGAACAAATATTTCTCCAGTTTATTCCATATTTGACTTTTCTTGTAATACTTTATTTTTGCAAGTCCTTGATTTTTAGATCTTTGATTACTAAGGTCCAAACAATCAGAAAAGCATACAGAAAGATATTCATGAGTAGTGATACGACCACAGGATGTTTCGAGGACCGGCTATCTGAAGTGGTAAGGGCATCATTATCTCTTTTTTAGTTATCATCCTTGACATTGATACATGTAAAACTGTACAGGAACAGAACAGAGAACTGTTTGGTGTTTCTGTTGTGTGCTCCATGGTGAAATCTATCAGGGATTCATTTAAAGGAACTCGTCGAGGAATATGCAAGTTTAGACATTTATTCGGCTCTTCGAGGGACTACTACGGCTTCTCTTGAATCCTTCATGCTGTGAGTTTTGTGCTAAATTTACAATTTTGCCTTTCTGATTCTTTTTCACAACAGAAAATATTCAATTAAATTGTTATCTAGGTAATTAGTTTCTATGAATTCTTCTTTGGCATTTGAAATTGCATAAACTGATTTCAAATTGACCGTTGTGTAATATTCTTCTATTGACAGGTAGAAGAACGTTGCAAGGGGTCCCTCGCACAAGGTTTCCGATTGTATGTGCTGACATATTTCAGATATTGTTGTATCCTTTTTATATGTGAAATTTCATTATCTATCAGTTGAATACTATATAACTTTCTGTATGAAAAAGAGTCTTGTACTTTCAGGTGAGATGCTTAGTTGTATGCTTATATATATTCTTGCAGGCATTCAGAGAGTGCATTGTTAGTAATCTCATGATCAAACTATGATCAAATGGTGTTATTTTCAGGCTAACTCAACCTGTGCATTAGGATAAATAGTTCCAAATTCTTCCATTTAGATATGTACAAAAGATTTGGAAGAAATTTTAGATGGTATTGTGAAATTGGAGCCTTCAGAATCTCCCACTATTGAAAGTCCAGTGGAAAATAACATAACGCAATGAATTTTAATCTCGTTACTAGGCCCCCTTGTCCCATTACTACTATAAATGATGTTGATGCCATAGTTTTGAGCAATTCAAACGATAGTGTACTGAATATTGAAGCTTTAGTGGATGGAAGTTTCAAATGTTGTTTATTTGGAGAGACAGAAATTTGAAAACAATTTATTATTATTCTCTAACATTCATTAGGCTTCAAGCAAGAAGGCACAAATGAGTGCTCGTTATTGTTATCTTGATCTATCAAATGGGTATTTTTTACTGTCACAAACTTTTACATTTTAAGTTGGCAATATGTAGTTATTGTAATTGTTTGTGCACTTATTTTATTAATTGGTTATTATGCTTGTATATATTATGTTGGAACCATTTTTATAGAATGAGATTAAAATTTAATCTAGTTCGTATTTGTTTATGGCATGTATTGAACTTGAATCAAAGTTAATGAGCCATGTTTGAGTCGGATCAAGCCAATCTTTGACCAAATTTGGCTCAATTTTAGATTGAGGTTGAATGACATTGAGCCAATCATGTAGTGGAAACATGATAATGATCATTATTCACTTAATCGTATGAGAGGATAATTAGAGCAAGATTAGCATCTTTATGATATTTTTTATTTATAAAAAATAATTACTGAATTGTGATTGACCATCTTCTCATTTGAGATGATTTTTTTTGGTTGTTTTTAAAGTAGCTTTCTAATAAAAATTTCTAGTTCAAAAAATTTTTATACTAAAAGCCTGTTTTAGAAAGGCACTAAGAAAGTCGTCTTAAATGAAATATGTATTAAAAATGGTGCTTATATGCAAAAGTTGACTGAACTTATATACTCAACTTCCCAATTTGGTTATTTTTATTATTTTTTATCTGTTTAATTCTACTGATATGCTTATAAAATATTATAGAACTTTGTTGGAATATATCAAAGATTATGAGAGATATGAATATAATCAAATTTTGATTTTTTTTAAAAGCCAACTAATAAGAGTACATGTTTTAGTGATAGTAGGTCTAATGGGGCTTATTAATACAAGTATATGTTTTAAATATATTGGCTATATTGTTCATAGTGATGGTGAAATAGATGGGGATATTATTAGTGGAACTCAAGTTGGATGGTTGAAGCGGAAGAATGCATTAGATTTGCTATGATAGAAAAGCCCCCTTTAAACTTAAAAAAAAATGCTATAAGTTGGTGGTGAGATTTGTAATGCTTTATTGTGTAGATTGTTGGCCATTAAAATAGAAGCAAAATATTAAGTTAAGTGTTGATTAGGTGGATGAGTGGCTTTACTTTTAGAGACATGATATATAATGAGCAAATATATGAAAAAAAGTTGTAGTTGCTTGAAGATAAGATTAGAGAAGAGTCGTCTTAGATGGTTTGGTCACATAAAATAATAGCCTTTTGACGACCAAGGTAGGATAGTAGAAGTATTATATTTAACTAATGTTGAGATAGATACAGGTAGGTATAAAAAGTTTTGGTTAGAAAATATTAGAAATGACCTTTCTTTATTATGGTTAATGAGAATTCGTCTCTTAACAAAAATATAAGGGAGAGAAATAATTAATGTAGTTCTACCCTACGTAATAGGATAAAGATTTGATAATGTTGTTGTTATAAAGCCAACTAAGCTAGTTGATAAATGCCTTAAAAGTTGTTATCAATATGATGAGTTTGATCTTCACCTACTGTATAATAAGTCCCACTTTGCGAATTTTTGGTTGAGCATTATGACAAAAACAATAAACTTTTGCTCATAATTGACTGTAGTAAATAAGCTGAAAAATTATTCAAATTTAACGAACACAATTAGCTTAGCATGAACAATTTTAAAGCCATAATACAAATTCTTTTCTAGCATCAAGCTTTATTTATTTATTTATTATTATTGTTATATATTTTTTATGGTCCTGCTACTCCAAATCATTGCTTCTCAGAATCCTATTTCAATTCATAGTGATGGCATAAAATGGAATCCCATGTTCTTTGCTCATTTTACACCTGTCATCGAGAAGGTTCCTTTCATGGCTTTTTCTTCTTTAATAGTATTTGATAGTGAGTCAGATGTGATGGTAGTTGCTGCCGTGGTGGGTTTTCAGGAGCACTTTTTTTTTTGGGAATATTTCAGGAGTACTTTGATGCAAAGAAGAGGTGCATAGAATAATGAGAGGTTTAAAATTTATTTACTACATCTATTGGTTGAGAGCTTAGGCTTCCAACTAAGAGGTTCACGGTTCGAGTCTATGTATATGCGTTGTGTGTGTGAATTTGTCTTAAATGGCCGAAATGTCCCAAAAAAAAAAAAAAAAAAAGATTTGATTGGGGTCAAATTGGATTGATATATAGGTTATAATGTTTTAATGACCAAATTTACATCTATAGGTTATATAACAAATTTTTATTATAAAATTGTATCTACATATTATTTATGTTAATTAATTTATTATTAATAAATAGATAAAAATGTTTTTTGTGCCTAAATAAATAAATTATAATTAACTAAAAAAAATTATTCATATTATATTAATTTAAAACTTTGTTTATGTTGAGAATTTGATAACCTTAATTCATTTATTTAATTGGCCGATTTTTGAAAATTGGGGCAGTTTCACCTGTTATTTGTTGACCTTGAATTCATCAAATCTTGGATCAAAGAGGTTGACTTGGTCAAATTGACCAAGCCAGGCTCTAAGACCCATCCCATTCAATTCAATGGATCAAACCAAGTCTGTTAAGCCCAGACTTAAGCCCTAGGTCAACCTGGTTAAGTAAGTCAACCTAGGTTGACCCAAATGCTCTCCATTTGATTTCAAATTACTTTTATTGCTTCCTTGGCTCAATTCTCTCCCCCTTGGACTCAGTGGGTCAGACTTGACCCATTGGGGCCTAGACTCATGCCCTAAGTCAACTGATTGACCAGATCAACCCAGGTTGACCCATTAAGCTTGGTTGAGCCCAAATCAATTTCAAATCAATTCAAACCCTTCATTTTGGCCCAACCCCTCACTTATTTGACCTAATTGACCAAGTTAACCACGTCAAGCTTTGAATTGGTCAACCCAATACTTATTAGGTCAAATTGACCTATTTAGGTCATTTTAAATCCATTCAATGCATTAAAATCATTCCAAATCATCCCTTGAGCAAAATCTCATTCTAATTATCTCCCCTACCTCCTAATTAGCTCTAGATCTAATCATAGCCATCAATGATAGGCTTGGGACTATAAATATGTTAATTAGGGTTGATGTTAGGGATGTTTGCTTTTGCTCTTTCTCCAAGTATCCTTAACCTGAGATTTTTAATTATGGGTTATATTAGGGTTGATGTTAGAGATGTTAAAATTAAAAGAGTATGGCCAAGTGTGATTGTCAATGTGTACCTTGCTCTTCATATACATACTGCTTGGGATTTTCTATTTTTAACTACTTAGGATAACCTTACAGGAGAGCCTAGTTTTTTTTTAATGATATAATTTGATGTAAAGTATCAAATTATGAAAGTCTTAAAAAATGAGGCATTTCAAACACTAGGTACCCAAAGGGAGTAAGAAAGACCCCTCACAGGGGGTTTCTTTCTCATTAGGGTACTCTTCTGAAGGAAGAGCTCTACAAAGACAATCTGAAGGAAATTGATCTGGAGGAAGACGATCCACTCGAAGATAGAGACTTAAAGATGAAAATGCCTTACTTTTAAGACTTATGTCATTCAATTGGATTAGAATCCAGATTATTATTGGTGGGGCCTGACCACCATTACTTTTCTGCAGATTATGGGTTATATTTATATGACTGTTGACTACTAAAAAAAAAAAGAAGACAAAATACAAATTTTTTTTAAAAAAAAAAAACAACCGACATACTAGCTGCCTCCGATCCCACCTTGCGTGGTTTGCCCCCAAACGCAGCGACTCTTCGTTCGAAAAGGAGATAACCGCAAATTAATTTTTAAAAGGATGGAGAGAACGATCAAGAGGGAACTTACGCTCGCTCGTTTCGCTGCTTCGACTGCATCATTGCTGTTCGACTTCGTTGTTGCTTCGTAGGAGGTGTCTAGGGTTCGCCCTTCATCTCCTCTTTTCGTCGTTGTTGTTCGTCTCCATTGCTTCACAGGAGGCCGAGAGATTGCACTTGCCGCTTCTTCAACTCCTTGTGGCTGTGCGACTTCGGCTCCCTCGTCACCTCGACTTCGTTCCTTCATTTGGATGGGGATAAGGCTGCAAATGTGTCGCCTCTTTCCGGCTCCTTTACAATCGCTGTCCGGACTCCTTTGCTTCGTGGAAGGAATAGAAGATATGCACGACTTACTTCTTCGGACTCCTTTGCTCTTCGCTCCATTGCCTTTGCAAAGGTGCAGCAGATTGCACCGCACTTCTTCGGCTCCTCCTCTACCGAATCCCTCTCTCCCTCTCTTAATTATATGTAATATATAAAATAATATTATATATTATATTATTTAATATATATATAAATATAATTAAAGATGATGTTATAATTCAAAAATTTTATAATATAAATATATATATTAGTATATATATATATATATATAAAGAGGATTTCAACAGGTGTCGAAGACCCCGACCGTCGTACCTTAGGTCCGATCGGGATGGTTTAAAATTGAAGACCCGCGCCATCGATCTTAGTCTGGGGCGATGATTTTACAATTCGAAGACCTCACGCAGTCGATCTTAGATCCTGGTGAGATGGTTTGCAATCTAGACCCTACGCCGTCGACCTTAGGTTCCGGGTAGGAAAGAATTACGGCAGAGGCCCGTCTCCGATTTCTCCCTCGGTGGGGAGGTGACGTCGGGAGGCTGCCGAAATTTCAAGAAAAAAATTATAGAACTTTTTGGAACAATTTTGAAGCAATTAAAATTTGAATATTTGATTAATAAAAAATTTATTAATTAAAATTAATCGAAATAATTGATTGATTGTTTTAAGGAAAAATATAAAATCAATGAGTTTCAAAATATGGGAGACAATTTGAAGAAAATGCTAAATACGAAAATTTAAAATTCTAAGAATTTTAAAATTTGAGAGTATTTAAAATTTTTTTTTTGAGAGCTCTGAGATTTAAAATTAATTTATTGATTAATTATTTTAATTAATCAAGTGAGAAATTTCAAAAAATAAAATAAAAATGCAATGAATAAAATAAAAAAGGGGAAGGAAAAATGTTGTCCACTATTTTACATATACAAGCTCTCAAATTCTCCAAAATCCTTTCCAGATAATGACTCTCAAACAAATTGTACAACCTCTCCAAACAACTCAGAAATTTTCGAACTCCCTTTGCATGTTCTTTAAGATCCCTCTTGTATGAGTTCTTGCAGCTATCTTTAGGCTCTATCTTCTGCAACTGCAAGCATCGGCTACTGCAACCACTGGCTACTAATACCTATGATCAAGCAGATAAGAGTCAGCGTAATTATAAATAGAAATCAATACTGAAAAGTAATAAATCTGACTACTAGTAAGACAAAAGTACTGGGAAGAAAGAAAAGCTAAAGTACTGAAAAAAAACTAGTAGAGCCACAGTGTAGTAAGAAACAAGTTACGAGCACATAACAAAACAAATTAAAACACTAAAGCAATTCTCAAAGCCCCGAAGTGTAAAAATCACAGATCTTTCAAATTCTCCAAGTATCAAATCCAAAACTCATGGGCAGCCTTGTTTATAAGGACTTGGTTGTAAGACCCGCTACCCGACAACTTTCGTAGGAAAGCCATAAGCCCGACCTTAGGGGAAGGTTTTAGGTGGAAATTGACCTAACCCCTAAACCCCAATTAAAACCCTCGGCTACTTCTAATATAAGCTGTAAGTCTGATCTATAAGGGAAATATTTATGTGATGACACAAACCTAAACCCCTCACTTGGGCATCCTAGTCTAAAAGGACTAGGTTGTAAGACCCACAACTCGGGCCACTTAGCTTACAGTGCTAAGTCGTAAGACCGATCATCAGGGCAACTTCTAAGGAAGTCATGAGTCCCTACCCAAATCAAAATCTTTGGGCAACTCCTAATTGGAGCCGTAAGCCCCAAACTAAATAAATTAGCGGGCAACTTTCTATGAAAGCCATAAGCCCCAACTAAATTAAAATTAAAACTAAAATCCATCTCTAACCACTTCAGTCTACTCGGGATCCCTGAGAGGAGGCAACCCATGGCTGCTAATCAGGTTCCCTGGACACTACGATCAATGATTGTTAGTGTTGGTAGACTGAAATATATGGTATACCCGGGACGACGGAACCATGGGATCTTGACCGGGTTTACCTCCATCTTCCCACCATTTGAGACTAAAAATTTATCTAAAATTATTTCATCCTTAATCAAGAGTTCTCTCTTACGTAGTAAGAGGGGTAATTAACTATGAGTGCTTGCACTCATAGGAAGTAAGAACCCCAGATCTATAAACCCTGACACTACCCTCACGAGAAATCTGGTTAATTTCAATCTGACTTAAGGGAAATGGAATCCTACAGCTGCAAAGCAGGATTCGTGCATTCATGTCATTTTTTCTTGAGCCCACAATGACACTTGTCATGAACTTTTTCTTTACATTGGTGATTTATTTATATTGATGTGTTTACTATTAATTATGCAGTAAAAATTTCTAACTTTTCTTAAGTTTCTTTCTTTCATGTGCATGGCCTGATTTTATTATACTTTTTAAGGAGTAAAAATATTTTCTACTAACAACTAAAAATTAATATTTTTTATGAATTGAATAACATAGAAACTTAACAACTTAAAAAATACTCGAAATTATTCGGGGTTGCATGCATATTATTATACTTCTCTTCTCCCTTATTATAAGACACTTTCTCGCCTACGGGTAGAGTGCAGATAATCTAGCCTATGAGGATAAGGTGCCGGACTTGAGAAAGTCAAGTCTTTTTTTTAAAAATTATTTTTATAAGCCTTTTTAATGTTTATGCATTTTTAATTTAGAGACCTTTTAACTAACATGCATTACATTAAAAACTAACTAATATTAAATTTTAATTGCATTAGCCATAGGAGCATTCATTCTAAATAAGTCCATGCCATCTAGAAAACTCTCTAGACATCAGCCTTACTTTTAAGAACTGAGCTACCTACCCATCTTTTATAAAGACAGGACATCATAGATTTTATACACTTAGATGGTTAACTATCTTTCCTTTTAAGGCAGGATATAAGTCCAGGATGTATTAGTTAGGACACTAGTATCAGTGTTGGGTGTATAACACTAAACTAATTCTAGATTTAAGATTCAATGTTACTACATTCAGTGTCTTGTAGTACATATCATCGGCAGGTATGTTTCCTATTCTTTAGGGACTATAAATCCTTCCTATCTATGTCACATGAATGAAGCTACCTTCATCTTTCTCTTCTGTATGCTTTGGGTACATTATTTCTTTTTCTCCAGTCTTTTCTCAGTGCCTTAGTCCCTCCAGGTGTTAGTTTAAGCCATGTGAGTTGACTAAGCCAAATTAAACCCTTTATTCTCTTTGAGTAGGAACTTCCTAGTCTCCGCCCTCTATGCCAATACTCTTTTTGAAAGCAATGAATCCTTAATTGAGACTATTCTCGGGCTCCAACTTGAGATATAATTAAACACGGGGGCTTGCGCCCGTGGGAAATAAAATTCCACCATCAATTAAATCCACTCGAGCTAATGTATCTGGTGGGGAGAACTCGTTGTTTTGATCATGTCATGCATATTATTACCCATCAGGGTGCATTGGTGAGTGCTTCTATCCTCAATGGTTAATTGTATGTGCGATCTAATATGCCCTTCCATTGGCCCACTTGCAAGGAGCATAAAGGCATGCTATAGTCTGGTCCTTCGGGATGGTGTGGTCGTATCCCCTCTACACTCTGTCCCCCGCACAACTGATCCCTTTTGGAGGTCTACATTATTAAGTTGAATTGGCAGTTCCCTCTAGTTTAGGCTAGTTTAATGCTAAAGTGGTTGTTCATTTTGAACAAATTAGTTACTGGTTCAACCAATTGAACCGACCGGTCTGCTCATGTTTATAAATCACTAGAATAAACATCAAGTAATCAAAGAATCACATTATTTAAGTTTCACTTTATATTGTTTTAAAAAAATAATTAATGAAGGATATCCTAACTAAAAGTTGATATGTGTTCTATATCTTATTTAGTATTAGAAAATTTATGGTTATGAAGTTTGTATTTATTAACTTAATTTTATACAAAGATTTCATATGCACAAATAAAATTCATAAGTGATAATAATTTTTTTTATGTAGAAAATTCAAAGGAAGGGAAACAAATCATGGGATGTGACCTAATTGAATGAATCCATTAAATAATAGAAGATATGATAATCATCACTTCATCACAATTGAACAATATAAGATTATATACAATTGAGAACAATTTTTAATTCATATTATAAGAATTGCAAATATCAAAAGAAGTGGAGAGTTATGATGCTCAATAATATGATTTGATGTTAATTATTAATCAAATAATAATTGTCTGATAATAGAAGGTTAGTAATGGTGGTTGTTAGTGGTTATCATCATAAAAATTAAGATTTCTTTAGCTGTCTCAACTCTTGAAATTTTTTTCCCAAAGTTCTATTTATAGCAAATTCAAAAGGGGCATAATTCAGCTAGGATTAACAAATCTTCATTGAATGATCTATATTAATTATTACAGCAAAATCTTCTATTACCGTCGGATTTTTCGACTGGCGGCAGATGAACCAATAGATATTTCACTGATAGTTTACGACATAAATTCTGACATATTTTTCACCGTTAATTTATTGACGCATATTTCTCATGATAATTTGCCAAATTTTATAATATTTTGGTGTATTTTTTGACAAAATTGTCTATCATAAATTGTGCCGGCTTACTTAAAGCCAACAAAACTTTTCTAACGAAACTTTTTCGACGTATTTTCCATCGGTACTGTTACCATAAAAAACTTTACCAAAAATTTGATGGAGAAAGCCCTATTTTGTTGCTCCATTGTCTTTCTTCTTATTTTCTTTTGTCCTCATTTTGGTTCGCTTCTCACACATCCAACACCTTTGTCGAACGCCGCCGCCATCGAGATCATTTTATTGCTGATGTTCGCCGCCGACCTTGCCCATGTTCGCCACCAACCTTGATCACTTTCGTCGCTGTCCTTATAAAAATTGGATGCCTCCATTGCTGATGTTCGCCGCCTTATTTTTCAAAAATACGCCTTAAGTTTTTCCTTTTTGTCATGGATGTTCTTGATATACATTTGCAAGAGATTGTAACATGGTGTATGCATTTTGTTGATGATATTCTTCTTGTTGATGAGTCTAAAGAGGGAGTTGATGTGTATATTTTTAGTTAAGATTAGAATGCTCTTCTCGAATGAGATTAGAATGCTCTTATAGAATTTACTCTTAGAGATAAGATATGAAATGAGCACAAACGTGAAAATGTTGAAGAAACTCTTATGGAAGATAATATTATAGAGAGTGAGAAATTTGCCTTAGATTATATTATCATGTAAACTACGTTTTAACATGTCAAGAAAATTGATAAAACCACTAGATATATCTCCAACACAAACTACATTTTCACACAGGTACCCCCTTGAAGACCTTTACACGCCTTTCTTGGCATGGTAGAATTGAAGACCATGGCTATGGTGTTACCTGACACCGATCGTACACATCTTTCTTAACATGGAGGGCATGTTATGACTCTTGCATTTCTCCTAAATGGGGGAGACACTAGAAGGCCACAAATTTTTTCTTTGATAGGGGACCTGTGTGAAATAACACTATTTGATTTATAAATAATATTAAAATCCATATATTTTTCTTCAATAGATGTTATAATAATTGAAAGGTTGTTAGGGATGTTATGCCCTTATGAACTAGCCCAAGGCTAACCAAGAGAGGGGGGGGTGTGTGAATTGGTATTTAAAAAAATTATTTTGAATCAAAACATAATTACAAACCAAAAATCACCACAATGAAAATCAAAGTGCAGAAGAAATAAATGCGGAAGATTAATAAGAAAAGAATACATACATTTATAGTGGTTCAGTCAACTCGACCTACGTCCACTCCCCGGAGGCACTCTCCGGGTATTGTACTAAATACCGTGACTCTCCTTTCTCTCCCACAACTAGACGGAGAAGCCCTCACAAAAACTCCTTTCCGCCGACCCTAGCGAGGCAGAGAACCCAACTCCTTGTTAATTCTTCCTCCTAAAGCATGAAGAGAACCTTGATCGATTGCTGAAGAAGACCTCTCTCAACCCTCAATGGATAAGAGACTCTAGTAGAAGAAGAAGAAGTGGAACAATGCTTGGAGCAAGCCTTGTGAAACTCCCTCACAAGCTCCCTTCATAAAATCCTCTCTCTCTCCCTCCCCTCTACGCTTTCTCAGGTCAAGACAATAGCAAAAGATTACCTCTAAGGTTGAGCAAGAGATCTTAAATAGAAGAGCTTTGGAATAGCTCTTATTTTATACAAACCGACTTTATCATCTAGGCCGATAGGGGTATCGGCCTGGTTGATCAGCATAAATTTCTCTTAATCAGCCCGATCGGTTTGGAACAATTAGAGTAACTTTGGTCACATTATCCCGGACGATAGAATGTCGTCTTGGCCGATTAGTTTAAATATGAAGAAAATCATCTTGAACATCGCCCTGAATAGAAGTAGGCTAATGTCAATCGTCCACGCCATCGTCCCGGCCGATCCTACGATTGTCCCGGCCGATTAGATCGTGCAATCAACCTTAATTGCTTTCCTTAATTATAAAATTAATTTAGGCATAATTGTGTTGCATCGTCCAGACCGATAGCACATCGTCTTGGACGATGTCCTAAAATAAAGAATACCTAAATAGATTATGGTGGTTGATTCTTTCTGATTTGAGCATATCATCCCAAGAGATACAATATTGTCCAGGTTGATCTTCTTAATGATGGCTGCCTTAACCATGATACCCTGATTAGGGTTTCTATTTTTGAACCGATCATCCAGGCCGATATAAATATCATCCCAGTAAACTCTAAGAAATAGTTAGAAATTCTCTCAATATGTGTGTGTGCAAGGTTACTTAGCATTAGGAGCCACATCTTTTATAATAGACTTAAGAAAAGGAAAAGTGTACAAAGTGACTGGACTTAGTCTGCCCAATCTTGAGCTGGTTCTAATTACCGTCTGATCTTGTAGACCAGAAATATTAGTAGGCAAGATAGTCGTAGAGAAACAAGAGTGTTTGCTATCATCAAAATCATAATCTATGAAAACAGATTTACAACAATAATATCTAATATAATCATATTATATATATACTATATTATGGATATAAAAAATTATAGAAGTTAGATGTATAATAAATTCGTAAGGATGAAATAAATTAACAAATGAGTTCATTAAAAGGTGATTTTTTTCATTTAGATAGCTTGTCAACTGCTCAACTTCATCTTAGATGGAAAGTTTAGATACTCATATTCTAAACAGAAAAAATCAAGTGCACTTAAGTCTAGATGATATAATTGGTTCTCAAGGTGAGAATGAGCCGCATTTTGATTCGTGATGTGACCAATTTACAAGTTTTAATATAACTGATGTAGAAAATATCTGATCTGATCTTAAGGACTTAGTTCATGATGCAATTGAAGCATAATTTAAGCAATATACAGAAGAACTACTTAATAAAAAGACACATTATTTTTAAAATATTTTGTATATTTCTAAAAACTAATATAAAATGGGTGCACCACTCACTCAGAATTATATATTGATGTAAAGATGTTAAGCATCAAGGAAGAATATAATGTCCCTCGTAAATATTTTAATCAACTAATTGGTCAACTTAAGAAAATAAACCTGACATATAACATAATTATTACATATTTATATCGGATTAAGAAGTTTATTTTCAAACTTGATTTAAAATACACAAAGATAAATTATTGTGTCAATGGATGCAGTTATATTTTAAAGATGATTAATTAGATATTACATGTCGTCATTATAATGGACCTAGATTTAAACCAAAGTTTTGAACAAAAAGAAAGCCGAAGGAAGTACCCTTTAGTAGGATATTTTACTTACCCATAATTCTTATACCACAATGGTTATATATATTTATGTGATCTGCTGCACATATGAGATGGCATAATGAACATATTTTATAAGAAGGTGTTATTACATATCTGTTAGAAGCATAAGCCAAAAAACAATTTGATCTTACACATCCCACGTTCGCCATAGAATATAAAATGTAAGATTATGTTTATGCATAGATGATTTTACTCAATTTAGTCAGTCCGCTTCTTCTTCCTCATGCTCGCTCGTGATACTCACCCCTTACAATCTTTTCCTAAAGTTGTGTATGACTACTCCTTACATATTTTTGATGCTTATCATTCTAGGGCTACATAATCCAAAAGTAAAGATGGATGTATTCTTATAACTATTAATTGATGATTTGAATTTATTATTGGAAGAGGGAGTAAGTATATATGATATCTCCATCAAATAAAACTTCATAATGTGGGAAGTATTACTTTAAACACTTATAATTTTCTTTCATATGTTATGAACTCATGTTAGAACACTTACGATAAGTTAATTAGCTTGTCTATATTATTTGGAATATATAAAGTCAATCACTTTAAAATATGGAGGGAAGAATATTTGGTTCTACTGCTACCACATGTTCTTACCTACAAGTCATCCTTTCAAGCGAAATAAGGATGTCTTTATTAAAAATAAAATGGTGATGTCATTGCCTCCTCCTAGATTAACTTGTGAAGAAATATTTAAAAGGGTAAGGTTTATGCACACAATATTGGATTCTCTAACATTAGTTGATTATAAACTATCAAGGTATGATGTCAACCACAATTGGACTATGAAAAGTATTTTTTTGGTTATCGTTATATTACAAGACAAACTTGATAAACATAACTTGGACGTGATACATATAGAGAAAAATATATTTTATAACATTTTTAATACAGTCATGGATATCAAAGATAAATTTAATATAACTTGGATGTGATATATATAGAGAAAAATATATTTTATTATATTTTCAACACAGTCATAGATATCAAAGATAAATTCAAATATAATATAAAATAAGGATGAACTTAAAGGAGATTTGTAGGAGAAAAGAACTAGAGTTAAAAGATGATTAAAAAACTTTTCAAACTAAAAGCTCCTTTCATCTTAACATTAAAGCAGAGACGAGTAATTTGTGAATGGTTGAAAACTCTACTGGTGCCTGATGGATATTATTCCAATCTAAGTAGATGTGTTGATATAAGATTACGGAGATTGTTTAGATTAAAAAGTCTTGAATGTTATATCTTCATGTAACATCTACTACCAACTAACTTTACCGTTCTGCCATATCAAAATTCAAAGACCTTGATCGAGCTAAGTATCTTCTTTAAAGATTTGTGTTCTTCACAACTAAATATAGAGCACTTGATTCTTATGGAGCAGGATATTCCTTTCATTATGTATAAAATTGAGAATATATTATATCAAGTATTTTTTGACTCTATAGAGCATCTATCCTTGCATTTACTATATGAGGCTATAGTAGATGGACTTATTTAGTATCAGTAGATGTATCTTTTTGAGAGGTATTTAAATAAACTTAAAAAGACTGCTAAGAATAAAACACATCCTAAAAGCTCAATTTATGAAGCATATTTAATGTACAAGACAACTAAATTTTTCTCGTATTACTTTAAAATAGAATCACAATCAAGTAGAAGTAGTGTACCTCAAAATATGAATAAATTCTTAGATTTATTAGTATTCAATGAAAGTAGTGAACCCACATGCACTAGTATTGTGTGCTATTTGACTGATAAGGAGATGAGAGTTTCCATATTGTATGTCTTGCTTAACTATGTTAAAGTTGAGTCATATCTCAAGTAAGTATGACTTAGCTTATTTATACATTTGTTACTCATAAATTTAATCTAAATCCCAAAGTTTTTAGGAGTTTCATTGATAGTTTGAGTACATTAGAACCAGTAGAAGCCAAAAAGATAATAAAAATATAATTTCCTAATTGGTTTAAAAATATGATATATATTTCAACAATTCATTTCTACTAATTTATCTTAATTATTTAATATTATGGTCAATAAATATGTTAATAATATATTTTATCTATTAATTAAGTGCACACTCAAGGCAGTGATTTGCAATATCCTGGGTTACTTGATTTAGCTTGGGAACCAAATAGATTAGTGAGATGTTATCCATTTTTTTTTTATTAATGACTATAAATTCCAAAAAAAAAATTTGTGTGAATATAAGAAGATAAATAATTCTTTTATTTGTGTAAGAGGGAACACCCATATATATGATAACTCTGAGTACTAAGGGGTATTACAAGAAATATTACAGTTGGAATATCCAGGTCAAAGAAATAATGTGTATGAATTTAATTATGATTAGTTTGATCTGGTATAGAACAAATGTACAAGAATACACATCCATTTTATGGTATAATAGAAGTAAAGCAAGATAAGATATATGTAAAATTTGACCCATTCATCATTGCTAGTAAAGCATGCCAATTCTATTTTGGTAACTATTTGATTAGATTATGAGGTAAACATGATTGGCTCATGTTTATGAAGATCAAACCAAGAGGAGTAATTGAGAAAATCACTTCAATATCATCAGCACATCAAGAATATTTTATGTCAAACCATAAATAATCTTGCTAACGATGTGGATGATCAAATTATTATTAATGAGACTGAGTTGTAGTTAAAGAAAGTAGATTTAATCATAGATGAAAGTCGTGAGGAATCTGATAGTGATTGAGATGTTTTATCATATGAAAATGAATCAATAAATGAAGAGTAAGAATAAGGTAAATGATTTTTGATAATATGATTTATTTGAACAGCATGTTAATAATTAGTTTTTTCTATTTTATTATTATTTTACTTCATTTATTTAATTATTGTACTATTTTATATTAAGTATTTATTATAATTTATGTTGCTAATATTTCTTAAATTTTTTTTTTGTAAATGGATTTAGATGATGATCATCACAAAGTATTGATAAAAATATTTTTTAGTTGGCACAACAAGAAGATGACTAGTGACCCATCCAGTAGGTTTGTACATACTAACCTCTTGGTAGCCGTGGGACATTTACTTAGGCTTAACAACCTAATTACTAGACTCAACATAGCCCTCCTTTACTTACTCTTGCAGCTAGTAGCCTACAGTTCTACTCACCGGATCCCTACTTTCCTTCGTTGGATGCCACATAGAGTACTTCCTTCTACCCTTACTATCCACCCCAACTTTCTCATAATGACCCTCCTACTTATCCATATCCACCATATGTCCCACCATACTACCCCCCTCTACCTCTTCAACCTGCTATAAGTGGACCTTCTACCCTAGCTGCATTAGAGTAGGAAATAGAGAGATGCATGTTGATTGAACTTGACGGTGACACATAGACGTACTTTTTTATATTGTTAATATGCAAATAAATTTGAATAAATATTTTTCTCATCCAATATATATTTTGTAGGTTTCATCCGTCAAAACAATTGATGCATAAAATAAAGGACATAATACAAAGCATGTATGGTGCTCCTTATATTTCTTAAAATAAAGTTAAAAAAAGAAATGTGAGATATATGGTTTAGAGAGTTTAAGATTAGTTATTATACAAATATATTTTATATTATATCTTTTTTATTTAAACTAACAAAAATATAAATATTATATATTGTATATTTTTAAATGTAGAAAGATTTTTATTGGCTGCTCCATCACAATGATCAAATTAAAAAAAAAATTGAGAAGCATGGTCGACTCACATGTGAGACATGTTTATAGATATTAGAAAGTCAAGCAAACAACCACTCTGGATTGGTGAGAGTGTATGGGCTGAGTTGATAAGTCTTTGGGGTAGCGTATAGTATATCAGGAGGAGGGACTAGAATAGACATAATAGAGCTTCTGATGTTTGGGACATATTTAGTTCCCTTCATACTAAGGGTTTAGTTCCACATACTTAGCAAATGTGACATTTGGTAAAGAGTTTTAAAAGATTTTAAAATTTTACTTAAATATGAATACTAATGTATGTCTATTATAGAAAGAGGTGCTGGGTAGTAGAGCCTTGCATGGGTACCCATACCCACACCCACCCATATACCCACTCATACCCAATGGGTATGGTTGGGTATAGGTGGGTATGGGTATGTCCATAGCCTTATGGGTGGGTATGCGTGGGTACTCCACATAGGGGGATAAGTCAATTTACATTACTAATCATTGTATATCTTATATTATTATAATACTCATTATGTAATCTGCAACACTTAACCACGATGCAACAATGATAAATTCTGATATGTTGCTTGAAAGTTTGCAATCAGAGCAAAGGGCAACAAGCCTCAAGGCCATCAATCCGTGGTAGACTGCGTTCAAAAAACATAAGAAGTGGGTGGGTATAGGTGGGTATAACATCCTGAAAGTCACCATGGGTGGGAAAATCTAGTCCGAGTAAAGCATGGGTACCTAATGGGTACCCAACCAGGATCCCATATAGGGTTTGTTTGGGTAGAGAACTGACCCCTATTGAATTGCATAGTCATACCCACTGGCGGTAGGAGGATCACTAATGGGTTGATGATGGAGCAAGAAAAGCCTACGTAAATATATAAGTTTAATATTTTTTATGTCATGTCTAAATTGTTTAAATTTTTATTTACTTTTATAGGAGGAATATACATAGCTTCGAGAGAACTAGGCTACAATAGGTGAGGGTTCTACTAGCGGATCATTAGAATATACCACATATTCTCACAAGTAGTAGGAGGAATGAAATATTGTAGGGTTAATATTTTAGGCTCGTAAGCTTATTCATACAAGGGGTAAACATCTGGTGGCTTCAGCTTCTCAGCAAAAACCCAGGAGTCCATATATAACCAACAGGTAGTTGCCTTTACATTCGAGATAGACTAGGTTAGAAAATTGCAGCTGACTGACAGATGCAAATGTTGATGCAACAAACTCAATTGTTGGATGAAATATAGAAATGAGGGAGTAGTTCAGTGGAAAGAAGACATCTTCAGTAGAGGAGGAGATTGATTTAGATTAGATATTGTATTGTTTTTTGGACATATGTACTTATTTATTTTTAGACATTTGAGTAGTTTTAAACAAATAAACTTTAAATTTCATTTTAAACAATTTAGTTAATTAATTTAGAATGTATGTTTATGTTTATATGTTTATGTTAAATATTTGGTGATATTTTTTATAAGAGGTTTATGTTTGAATGAATATAGTTTTGAAATTTTTATAGTTAAGTTGTAGTTTCTTAAGAGGGAAGACTGTTTTTTTTTTTTTTTTTTTTTTTTTTTTTTTTTTTTTTAATGTTATAGGTTTCCGATGGATTATTTGCTAGAAATTCGCCGGAAAATAAGAAATGAAGAAATGCATAAAATTTTTTAGCGGATTCATTATGCAAGTATTTTTGGCAGATTATTTGTCGGTTTTATTTGTCGATAATAGTCCACCGAAATAGGGCGACATATTATCCGCTACTAATTCCAGTGCAATAAATAAGTTGAAAATATTGGCGGATATAACACCAGAGTTCGTTAAAAGAAAACTAGTGGTGTCAAATTTGGAATCACGGGTCGGGTTCGGGTCGAACCCAAAATTGCTCCGACACTATTCAGGTCAACCCAAACTCGACCCGTTTTGTAAACCAGTCAATTTTTTAGACCCGAACACGACCCGCTTTGGGTCCGTATCAACCCAACACGATCTAAATGACCCGGGGCAGTGAAAAAAATGATAGTTTTTGGGTAAAAAAATGGGTCAACATATGTTTTTTGGGTCAAAAATGGATATCCGAGTCAAAATCGGGTTTTTGGATAACCAAACCCCACCCATTGGGGTTCGGGTTGACCCTAACCCAAAATTTTTGGGTCAGGTTTGAGTCAGATTTTTGGATTGTGTCAAATATTGACATACCTGAAGAAAATGATGTACTTCCTTCATTGTTTTAGTCGAAAATCCTCGAAAAAACTTTTGGCTGAAATATTTTGCAAGAAAAGTCTTTCTGATGCACAAATTACCATTGTATGAATATCTTCCAGAAATTCGCCGGAACTCAAGATTTTCAGCTGATTTTCCTTATTACCGACGAATTTTGTCCGCTGGTAATAAGTCATTTTCTTATAGTGAATCCTATTAGTCATAGATTTTTATTCAATATTTGAGTGCTTTAATGATGTCATAATCCTATAATCTTGAGCTCATTGGATTCATCTCATTGAGTTGGTCGATTTGATTATAAACATTCAATATTTAGAGAAATTTGGTTTTTTAATTAATATCCTAAAACTTTTAATTAATATCCTAAAACTTATAAGTATATTTTAATTTGCTTGATTTGAGCTTATTTAGAGTCAGATTGGAACACTTATAATGTCAACGGGTTTGTCTCATCCATACTTTCATTTTGACTATAATTTATTGGAATCGGAGTTTAAGTGATCCTAAATTTAATTATAGAAGATTTCAACTTAAATATTGTCTCTATATTCGAGCTAGTAATGTGAATTTTCTTGATATATTCGATCTATTTTGAGATGAGCACCTTATAAAATTTAGATCTATTTAATATTTTCTATTTTATTTTATTTTAAATATGTTTGATTTAGGCTTTTGATAGTTTTTATTTTTCATTTTTGAAAATAAATAAAATTATTTTAAAAACAGCTTAAAATGACTTTTATGAATACCTTAAAATTTTTATTTATTTTTAAATGAAAATTAACTAGCCACTAGTCACCATAAATGGTCTCCATCACCATCACCACCACCACCACCACCATCAAGAATTGCCTCTCTTCATAACTGCTTTATGTAATATTCAATAAAAATAAAAATAATACTTATTTAAGAAAACAAATATTTTTCTATTTCACATAAAAATATAAATAAAATAAAAAAATAAAAAATGATCCCAAACAATCTCTTAGTTAAGATATTAGACATCACATTCTTGTAGAAGTTTGACTTC
This sequence comes from Dendrobium catenatum, assembly GCF_001605985.2. NCBI lineage: Eukaryota > Viridiplantae > Streptophyta > Magnoliopsida > Asparagales > Orchidaceae > Dendrobium > Dendrobium catenatum. The sequence continues at coordinate 400,377 of NW_021319581.1, forward strand.
AGATGTATTTTTTCCTCTTCACTAGAAATATGAATTGCTTTTCCATCAACTAAAAAACAGAAATTTAAAAAAAATTAGGAAATTACTTCTCAACAAAATAATTAGGCTTGGATAACTTTTATTTCAATTTCATCACCATTTCCTCTCTTTAAACTACTTGAAACCAAAGAGAGCTCTAAATTGATTACCATGTAAATCAAATATACAAACGACCATGAATAAAGAAAAGGAAATCTACATTAAATTTGGAAATCTTATTCTTTACAATACCACAGTAAGGAGAAATTTAAACACACATTTTAGAGATGAAAATAAGGGTCATTACATAATTCAAATACACACAAAGACAAAATATATAAATTATAGCCACAAATAATATAATTAATATAATAGTTGAAGATGTAGGGGTTGAGGAAGCACTAAGCAATGGTCTAAGCCTCCCAAGTCTCAAAACTACCATTGACAAAGTCATAGTAACCTCCAAATAAAGAGAGAGTGTTCTTCTCCAAGCCTTCTTTAACAAAAGGATAAGTCTTCAAGTTCTCAAGATATACTTTCACTGCCTCCTGCATTTATTTATGGGGAAATTGTAAAAATGGAAGAAAAATAATTTGTAAAATAATTGACAAGTTTATTTTATTAAAAAAAAGTTGCGGCTCGGGTGCGTCAATTTTTTTTTATTTTTTTTTCTTCTTCACTATTTTGTGGTGCAACCTTACATTATTAAAAAAAGATTGTTTTGTTTTTTTCTAACTCTCACTATTAATAAGTCTGGCTTTCACAGCATTTTGTTTGGCCTATTGCAATGGTTAAAACACCCGCTAAATTTATCCGTTAGATTCTCAAGTGCTGCAAATGACTTTTTGAGCGCTCTCTGAACCACAGTATTATGCCCGTTTTTTGGCAGCAGTAGCTTTAGCAGCAGTTTTAACTGCCGTAATTCTGTAGGAAAATATTACACTCAAATACTATGTTTGATATATGGTACCTTCTCGCATTTAGAACATTGATCTTCAAAGGAGAGATGAGAGTGAGCTTCCTTTATTACTTCTTTTGCTGGATTTGCTGTTTTCACCCAGTCCTCTATGAATTCACTTCAGAAGATGATCAATAAATATCAGTAAAAGATGAGCAATACTGAAAAGCAGAACTTGTAAAAGTATAAAAAAAATACTACTATTTGTTTTAAGGAGCTCCTTTTTCTTCTATAAAAAATAATAACCAATTCGCATATAATTATATCTAATTCCCTAAATTTTAGAATTGTAACAATTACAGAAGCTATTTTTCCTATTGTTATATTATAAAACTTTCTGGGGATTGGGCTTTTGCAGTTTTGCTCCCAGGGTTACTGGAAGAGAGCAGCGCTTTGATAATATTTGGAGTTCAAAGCCTTAATTGAATAAGGTGATTGCTACTGCAGGCAATTATTTTTTTCGTTGTAATCACAAACATGTTAATTATTAAAGCAATTCTTAATATATTAAACAATATATGATGATGCTATGAGTGATCATAATCAAACCACACATCGTAAACGTATAATAAAGCCTCAAAATATATTAACTTGGATTTTAATGATGAAGCTATGGATATATAAAAAAGTTATATTTATTTATAATTAAATAATAATAAAAATAACAGAACTCTTACGTGCTAAGGGTGCCATCATCTTGGGCAGAGAGCAACGCTTTGATACCTCCACAGCGACTGTGGCCGATAACAATAATATTCTCCACCTATCATAAACTTTTATCTTTAGAATTAAATATTTGCAGATAGAAAATTGAAGGTGTCAAGCAAATAGGTTTTACCTTTTGTTTTATTATTAATATTTATTTATTTATTTTTTTAAACTAACTCATCTTCCTTAAGACAACATTGGTACCTACCAGTACAGAAGCATGCACGTGTCTGCTAGTTCTTCATAGAATTCATTTTAAATTAAAAAAACAGAAAAGAAATCACAACTTGAAATAAAAAAGTTTATGTGATGGATTATTATGGAAAGGTAATGTTAAAAAGGATTGTTATGCAGCTCATCTTAATTTATTTTTTGAAAATTTTGACTATCAATTAAGAAGTTTTAAGTTTGAGTATTGCATATGTGATGTGTTTATAAATTTGTTTTAATTAATGTAAATGATAAAAAAAATTGTTAAATAACATATAATTTATTATCCTAATTGATACCATGCCTATCACAATGACAAATGGCACTTTGCTATTGATTGGAATGTCTACTATTCATTATTCCGTATGGCCAAATAAAAAATAATACCTTGAGAAAGACGACAGGGTATTCAATGGCAGCTCCAGTGCCCGAGTATCTTGTCTGAAGGAAAGATTAACAAGATCAAATCCTATATGTGTCATCATATAATAGTAGAATTATCAAAAGGACGGTCGATGATCTAATTATGGCTTGAACTCAGTAATTAATTAAGTATATATACCTTGTCATATGGAGGTATTATATTGGCAATGCTACGAATGATGAAGGCTTCTCCTGGCAGAAAGTTGAACAATACTGACGGGCACACACGCGAGTCCGCGCACGCAAAGATCAAAAACTGTAGCGATTAAACAATGTGCATTAATTTTTTTTTTGCATAATTGAGTCCTGAAAATTTTGATTTAATTCTAAAGTTTTTCCCTTTAAATGCAACTCTTTCTTTTATTAGATTCCTAGCTTTCTTCAGCAATAGGCCTTTTTGTTGTTATAGCTTCAATCTTATCCACATGTCAAGATTTAATTAGAGTCAAATTATTTATTTTTTGTTAATGAAATTGGGCCTGGTTCTATAGTTTTTCCAAAAACAAATAAAGTTTTGAACGATCGCGTCATGAATTGGGATCTGAGTAATGAGGTAAGAGTATTTTGCACGGATGTTGGCTTTTCAAAAAGGATATTCTTTGAATAAAAAAATAAAACTTGAAAATTACAGCAATCCTCACCTTTGGACTCTGGCTTTCAGATAATTGGCGGAATTTCTCGGGATTCTTCCTGCCAAGATTTTTTTAAGTTGGGAATGTTGAAAAGCAAATCTCAATGGTATTAAAATATTCAAAGTTGACCAATACATACAAATAATATCCACTACTCATGCAAAAACTAACCAAGCAAAATTTCTTCAGTCAACAAAATCAAAGACCCTAACCGGCAAAGAGGAAACCAAAGGCCGAGAAAACAAGGCTCGACAGTTGAACGGATCACCGATTACAGTTGGATTGAACAAAATTCATTAATGCTCATCAAAGCCCGCCGAACCCGCACGAATTAAAAAACAATTTGAAATAAAGCCTTTACAGTCCAGAGAGATGCAGTTCGAATCTCGAATAAAGTAGTAGAAACCAGCAAAGTAGAAACCAGCAACAGGGGAGACTCAAACTGACAAGTTAGAGCAGAAAACTGCGAAGAACCGAGAGGGTAAGAGATATAGCTGCCTGCTTATAACAGGGAGAAAAATCCTGTTAACGATCCAGACCTCTGTAATTTTTTTTAAAAATCAAGCATCTCAATGATCCTGAGAGCCAAAGCGCAAATATTATTATACATTTTAAATTTTTCTTATTACCAAGATAAGCCAATCGTATAGCTCGCTTGTTTAAGCTTTCAATCAAGGTAGATTTAGCCATGTAAAACCTTTCTACAGTATTCCCAAACATTAAAAACGGAGCAAGGAAATTAAAATCAATGAAATACATGAAACACGTTGGAAGAAGAAGACGGAATAAGAAGAAGCTTCGTCGTTATTTCGCGCAATTAAATAAAAAATATTGGCGAAATATAGATCATGTCCGATTTCTTTTAAAATTTTCCTGAATTTCCGTTACAGTTAGTGAGATTGGGAAAGTACGTATTACTCACTCGTAGATTTCTTTCTTGAAGTGCTCAAACCCTGATTTCAATCGCTGAATCGGCTCGGCCATTTCCTGCAATTCGTCCAAGAAATCAGATCAATTCCAATTTAACATAAACTTCAAACAAGCTAAACCGCACAATATAGATGATGGAACCAATCCTCAACAATGAACAGATCAGAAATCTGAGAAAACTTCTGTGAAATGAACAGAATAAAATAAGAAAAATTTCTGAAAAATTTAGCAGACAGTGAGCTCGGAAATTACTCCTATCTCAGCGATTTCGATTGAAGATTTCGTTTCTAAAATGCTGCAGAGATTGAAAAGGGGCGAGTTGGAGATGGCAATGAGAAAGGGGCCATTAGTTTTTTGTGGATTATATTGCTTGCAGTAAGAGGACTGGAGAGAGATAGAGAAGCTGAATCGGAGGCGGCGACAACGGTAGATGGGGCCCACAAGCCTGGGATTTGATCCGCGTACGGTGTACATCTAAATAGTCGGCACCGATCGGGCCAACAAGTCGTTTCCGTCAGTTGGGAACCGGCTGCCGTCGTTACTGTTCCATAGTTTATATTTATTTTTTTAAATTAACTACAATTATAATTATTCTATAATTAATCAAAAAATATTTTTTATTTAAAATAAAAATATAGGGAATTTACATAATCAACTCTAAAAATTTACCTATTTACTAAGGCTCCATTTACGATAAATTTCGATCACTATTTTTTTATTTCTTTTCAAAAAATAATACTAAAAAATTGTTGTAAGAAATAATAAAAATTTTCTTCCAAACGAAACGAAGCATAAAAAGAAAAATTATATATTTTTTAATGATTTGAATTAATGTATTTTTGCGTGTATAATCAAATTATTATTCATGTTATAATTATTCAACTTATTTCTCGCAGACCGTTAACAACTTAATGCGGGCCTTAACTTTTGGCATCAAGCTGACAACGACAGTTATAGAGTTGTTGAAGTCTTCTTTCATTTCATTTGAAATATATTTGATTAAAATAAATTTTATATTCTTTAATTTAAATTAAATTATTTTTTGACTCTTATATAAATTTTAAGATAGAGTTGATACAACTCGCTCTCAATATCTATTTGTTGGTAATTATACCTTAGCAAAAATGCCAATTTAACCTTTGTGCTATTATTGCTCATACTCATTCATATGGCATGATGTGTAATTATTATTTATGATAATCTACTTGACGGTTCGGCTATGGTTGGCATATTTAATATAGAGATGTTAAAGCGTGCTGCTGCTTTATAAGGAGAAAATGGTCTTTTGAGAGATTGCAACTCATTGATCTTTCTACTTTTGGGTTAAACGTTCAATGGTCAGCCATTTCCCCGAATAGAGGCTTACTATTTTATTAGGATTGATAAATTTAGAATTAAAATATTTTGATCATTTTCTTAAAGTAATATATTTGTTTAGATATGTATAATATATGTAATTTCCCAAAAAAAAAATTATAATATATGTTATAAACTAATTAGTATATTTTTAATATTTATCTTAAATAATTTAGCTAATTTTAAAATTTATTTGGGCTAAAAAATTAATTTGAATATTTTGAATTAATTTTTTGACACGACATGAAAATTTGACTCGAGAATTTCGATCCGAAAACTCTTCGATTAGATCTTCCCGGATTTTGAAATGGGTCAGGTCTCGGGTTATCCATATTCAATCTTTTGGAAAACCTGGATCAAATAGTGGACATGGAAAGTAATGGAGCCGATGAAGTCAAGCGGACCCGGATCTGGGTCCAACTTCAGGTTGAGTTTGGATTTTCGGAGTCACACCGACCTGTCCGTTGAAAAATCAGGTCAGGTTCTAATCAACTCGTGAATGAATCGGGTAAGGTTTTCGGATTCGACCAACCAGCGATTTTGACACCCCTATACATATAAATCATTTCAAATAAGCACAAGAAACATTTCTCATTTTCTATAATTAATATTGCCCGTTTTTCGACAAAGCATTAGCTTTCAAAGTTATTAGAAAAATGGGAAGTGTTCTTCTGCTTATTTTGAAACGGTTTATATATATATAATATATATATTATGCATTTATAAAATTATAATTTTCATATTAATTTGATTTGTTAAAATTTATAAAACTTTAAACATCAAATATGAAAATTCAGAAAAAATAATTAAAATTATAAATTCATTAGATATTGAAATAATTAAAAATTAGAAAATAGAAAATAATTTATTAAAATAATAAATTAGATGACAGAGAAATGATTTCCTACTCTTGAATATAAGAAATGATTTTCCGATATTCTTAACACAAAAAATAGAATTTCTTGTTTTTTAATGCAAAAAATAATTTTTCATATTTTCTCCATTTTGTAATTTCTTTTTATGTAAGCTCCTTTTTCCTTAATTACTCATTATTGAAGTTCCGTGTAAAAATGTTCCCATTATTAATTTGGAAGTTGATGGAAGCCTTTACATTAAAGTAATGAGTGAGTTTGAACTTCACAAATAGATCTGTTAATAAAAAAGGTTTTTTAATATACAAATTTTAAGCATCTAACAAATAAAATAGAGGATGAAAGGGTATTAAAGATATAAAAAAAAAAGGTTTTTTTTTTAAAAAAATCTTTTTTACTTGCTCACCGTTTTGCTTTTTAAAAGAGAAGCATAATACTAGTTAAGTGTGCAAAGATGAGGATGCTCAGGTGGATGAGTGGCTTTACCCTTTGAGATAGGATACGAATGAGATATACGTGAAAAGGTTGGAGTAGCTCCAGTAAAAGATAAGATTAGAGAAAGTCGCCTTCAGATGGTTTGGTCAAATAAAACGGCGGCCTTGCGATGACCCGGTTAGGAGAGTAGAGGTATTAGATTTGACTTATGTTAAGAAAGGTAGGGGTTAGACCTAAAAGACTTGGTTAGAAATATTAGGAATGACTTTCTTTATTAGATTTAAACGAGAATTTGACTTTTAATATGAGGAGACACAATGGAGAAAAGGATTCATGTAGCCGACCCCACGTAGTTGGGATAAGGCTTGATGTTGTTGTTGTTGTTGTTTGTTGTAACTGTTTTTCGGCTTAAAAAAGGGGTTTTAAGAAAGAAAATGGAAATAGTAATTAAAATAGAATTTAATTAAAATTAATTTTCACCCTTATTTGCTTGATGAGAAATTAAGGAAAAAACAACATTTCTTTTTTTTATTTGTCTGATAAAAATCTATGTTTTTATTTTTTCTGAGTATCATAAATATATATAAAATAAAAAAATAAAAAAACTTACACAACACACTCTAGCTGCAAATCTGAACAAATAAAATAAAATTAAAAAGCAGATATATATTGTTAGATGAATTCAAATATTTGTAAATATTTCCTTAAATGCCAGAAAAAAAAATTAATTTCCTTAAATGCCAAATTTATTTAACAACATTTTCAGCCAATTTATCTCATTCTTATTTTTCAGAGAGAAGAGCATTTATTTATGTCATAAATGATCCAACCAAAAGGATTAAATAATTTGGTTGAGTAAATATAATATTTTTTATTAATAATTTTTGTTTGAGTAAAACATATGTCAAGAATCATTACATTGCATTCAATCATTATATTATAAGTTATAAAAGATTTTTATTTTATTATATAAGTTTACTAATCTCAAAACAAATGTATTAATTAGAACAAAATTATATAAAAATAACATAAAAATTTTAAATTTGTACTTAAAATAATGTAATTCATGATATAAAACACATTAGAACATTCATATGTGAAATAAGCCTTATCCAATTATAAATATCTTCAAACGCTTGAAGTTAATAATATATATGCACTTTTAATATTTTATTCAGCTAACGTATTCTGTACGACATTTATCAGAAGAACAATAAGCTTTATCATATTTTAAATAATAAGCAAATAATATAAAGAAATATAATATTAAAATTATATTAATATTTCAATCCTATTGCATGTCAAGAGTATTTTTCTTCATGATTAATTTATCAGTGTGTGTGTGTGAGAGAGAGAGAGAGAGAGAGAGAGAGAGAGAGAGAGAGAGAGCGTACCACTGCTCTTGTGGGGGCGAAAGTGAAGAGGGTGGCGAGGATGGTGTAGTTACGAATCAGGCGATGCGTTGAAGAGGACTGACGAGATAAGAAACTGAAAGAAGAGAACGCAAGAGGAGTGAACAAATGAAGCTTGGAACGAGCAACAATGGCGGAGAGGTGGCAACAACCGAGGGCGGTCGTCCACATGAACTATGAGAAGAAAGAACACCCTTTCCCCTCTCTTATATAGTTGTGATTTGAGAAAGGTCTTACTCACCATTACTCTGTTAGAGGTAGAGACACTTATCTTTCGCTTCTATCCGGTGGTATCTCCATTCTGTGGCTACAGGGAAAAGTAGGGATGATGATTGGATGGAAAGGGGCCCACCGCCACATTGGTCCATGGATAAGGAGGATCGTCGTTTCCATCAAGCCATTCAAAATCCAATTTGCGCGAATGTAAACAAAATTAGAGTTCTGCAAACTCGCCAAGACACAGGATTATGACGCTAATTATATGATAGTTTAGCACGTCTTATAAGTTTATCTTGGTAACAGAATTGCTACCAAATAAATATTCATTAAGAATGAGCTTTAACAAAAACTATTATAAATTAAAAGTCATTGAAAAATTATTAGATACGATTAATATATCTATATATTAAATTCAAATTTGTCTGTAAGCGATATGTTAATCCTCCTGAGGAGTCTAGTTAGGAATACATGTCAAGGAAAAAGATGAACGAGTGTACGAATAAGGATAAGATCTATGTCACCTCACCTAAGGAGATGTTGGATCCAAATTTATCTATGGCCGGATGGCACATTGACCCTATCGACAAGTCTAATTAAGTAGAAAAAGGCAAAATTAGATGTGAATGAGCAAGTGAGCAAGGGGAAGATCCACACTTACCATATATAAAAGAATGATTTCATCCAAATTTATTTGTTGGTGATACATTGACCTTATAGGTAAGTCTAACAAGGTAAAAAGGGGAAGAGGAAGTGAGAATGAGTGAGTACTCACTCAAAAAAAATTCTAGATTCACTATTTTATAAGAATAGTGAAAATATCTTAATCTTCATAATAATAATCTTAATATCCAAGAGATACTTTTTAACTACACATGTTTTTAGGAATGGGAAAGCTACAATAGATATTACATCTAGAAAAAAAAATAAATAATAGATGTTTGATTGGTTACAACCAATTATAGGCACTTGAATTAGTCCATGACATGTACATGTGGACACCAATATCTAATCTTGCTTTACATGTCTTCATCTTATGATGAGTTCCCTTAACAAATGTCTATTAGACGAATGCCTCAGGCTATTGCCCTGAGCGAGTCCTCTCTAGTGAATGTCATGGGTGAGTGAACTAAGAGAGTCCTCTGGGGCAAGTTTATTTAGCCAGCTCATTCGGGAGAATACCTTATGTCATGGTGCCATTGGTAAGTTTCTTTGAGCTTGGTTATCTAGCATGAATGATGATATCATTATAATGGCATGTGTACATCCCTTATAGTTTGGATGAGGGGGCCTCTGAGAAAGGAAAGTCACCTTGGCTGGGATAAGTCTTTCCACTATAGGAAAATCGTCAATATGCCGTCGGAAAGCCACCAAAATTTTATAAAACCATAAAAAAAAGACAATTTTCTTACAGAAAATGCCGTCGTAATTAAATGATTGATTTTCCTGTAGTGTTCTTGATGATAAGTTTTCTAGAGACAAGTACCTCATTGGGTCGAGGTCTACTAAGGTGAGTTCCTCCCTCATTTAGACATACTTGGGGTGCGTACTTGGTCAACTTCTTTTAGGCGAGCTACATGAGAGCAAGTGCTTGCCCTTATTTTATCTTATTGAGTACAATTTACCATTGAATGGGGCAAGTCTTAGATGAGTGAATATCTTACTCTAGCTCCTGTGAGACAAGCTTCATTGAGAGCCAGTGCTCATCTTTACTGAATCTTATTAGGACGAGTCCCTCTCGAAGTAGGGCATATGTTAGACATGGGCGAACTAACCAATAAAAGAAAGGCAGTTTCAACTTATAAAGAAAATAAGTATACCCTAGATGTGTAAAAATATAAGTCGCTTTTAAATTAGAGAGAGGAATATTCTCTAGCAGAGTGACTAGAAAAATAATGAAAAAATAAATTCATGTAGATTTGTGGTGCTCCTTTTTTGTAATTGAATTACATAGAAAATAACATACCAATTTGAAAGATGAACTTGACATGTTATGATGGATTCAAAGATAAAAACAAAGTTTAGAAAATTATTATTTTTATAATCAAATATAATAAGAAGAATCACACAAACTAGACGTACGTCCACTCCCTGAAGACTCCCTCTTTAGATATTGCACTATACCAAAGTGACTCTCATTTTGCTCCCACAACAAGGTGGAGAATCCCTTACAATTAATCTCTCTTCCACCAAACCCTAGTGCTTCATAGTACCATTATCCTTTCTCACCCTTCTAGTGACGGTAGAGAACCGACATCCTTTCATATCCTCCTGGTGTTGACAGAGTACCGTCATTCTTTCACACCATCTTGTTGTTGGCAGAGTATCATCGTCCTTTCACATCATCCTGGTGTTGGCAAAGTATCAAATCTCCTTTAAAAATCTTCTTTCAAGAGCCTTCAAGAAAGTAGGAAAGAACTTTGAAGAACAAGCAAGAGATCCTCACCGTTGGGCAACCTTATGAATCCCCTCATAAATCCCTCTTAAGAAATCTTTTACTCTCCAATTCAAAGATACTCTCCCAAACACTCTTTAAGTGCAATCTCAAAAGAAATTCATAGTAAGAGTTTTATAGGTAGTCGGGTTTTAGGACCTCATATAGAAAGGATAAGAAAAATTGTCCAAAAAATTAAAAAAAATTCAATTTGATCATCTTGGATCATACAATATGATCATACTTCATACGTATGAATAGTTCAAAAATCCTGCTACTAATCTAAATAAACCTATTTTTATACTCTGTTATTCATATGTACGAGCTGATATTAAACTGTACGATCAGTTAAAAAATAAATAAGTTCGTTAGGTATGATTCTATACGAATGCATTTCATACTTTAGTCGGCATACTGTATGGAATTAATTTCATACAATACGATCAGTTTAACAAAATCTTACTTCATTTATTATGAAAATTGTATTTCGTACTCTGGACGTCATCTGTATGAACCCAAGTTCATACTTTATGAACAGTCCAAAAAATTTATATGTTCGTATGAGATGAACTAGTACTCACCCATTTCATACTCTAGACATCATTTTTATGAAACTCATTTTGTATAGTACTACGATCAATATAGAAAATGATGAGTTTGTTCGTGATGAATTGGTACGTATCCATTTATACTCTAGATGTCGTTTGTACGAACTAATGTTTTCACAGTACAAACAGTACAAGAAAAAATTCTAATGCATGATTCGCTTAACTTTTTTCTAGAGGAACACATAGGTCAAATTGTCCAGTATGATTCTAACATTGTACAATACGATTAGTTTTAAGACTATAAGTTTTGACTCACTCCCTTAGTGTGTATGTGCATGATTACCCAATTACAATCATACTCTCTTAAACTCAAGAAGAATAGAAAAAGTACAGACTTTAATTACAATAAACCCTAATCTAATCTGTCTTGAAGTCTTTAGCAATATGGAGTATGATTTTCCTGAAATATTAGTACACACAAACAACACAAATAAGACTTTTCCAATATATGTTTGGATAAATAATAATCAACACAATAAGATTTTATTATCATAAAAACTCACATGATATATAAATATAATTTTAAAAGCTAAGTTGTAATAATCTCCTCCTTTTTGATGATGATAAAATAATTATTATTTGAGTTACTATTTAAAGCAAGTTTTCTCATTAGCTCCCCATAAATGAATGATTAATTTAAAATAAGGAGTTTTCTTAAAAATTAAAACAAAAACCAAACAAAAACTACTAAAAAAAAAAATAATAACAAAAACAACATGAATAAAAATATACACACACTAACACAAAAAATCCACTCACAATAAAACATATACATACACACAAAAACAACATATACAAACACACAAAAATATTAAACAATCACCAATATTAAAAAATAACTAATGACTCCCTCTTTTGACAACAGCAAAAGGGAAGTACACCTTAAAATAAAAAGTTTATATGAATAAATCAAAGTAGTTGATAAAGAAGGAGATTTTAAACTAATTGTAAATACAAGAGTAACTTCCTATTGGTAAAAAGAAAATTTTAAATTTTAAATTAAATAAACAACTAAGACAAGAAAAGTCAACCTTGTTCACTGTTCATCCTAGACAAATTAAATAAAAATGATTATTGCAAAAAATAATGAAATAAAGATTAAATAATTTCTAATTTAATAGTGAAGATGATTGTTAATATCGATTTGGATTAGAGATAGAATGATAACGAAAAGAACAATATGAATTTTTAAATTGGCAACATTACACATCTTTTCAATTATTTATGGCACACTTTATGCATCTTTTCTACTTGGGATAATTTTGTGCCTAAAATAATTAAAAATTCCATTTAAGAGATTAATCACAAGTGATTTGTCTAAAGAAAAATAAATATTTTTAAAAGTGAAATTTGAATGCATGTCAACACAATATTTCATCATTTCATTTATCATTCAAGAGCACATACAAACACATTTATCTATTTAACATCATCTCAAATAACATCATCCCAAAAATGAAAAAAAAAAACACATGAAATCACTAACACATGAAATCACTAAAATCGCAGGAAAACATCTCAACAACAAACACATAAACTCATCAGCAACTACATTACATAAGTACAACTAATAATCAGAGGGGCCTTGATTTGGAGGAGGTGGTGGGTTGAATATTGAAAAGTAACTACTGATCATAGCTACATTGCTGTTAACCAAATCAAATTTCCCTCAGATCCAACCCATGTCCTCGTTGTATCTAGCATCGTATAGATTCAAGTGATTTTGAATTTGATTAAAGTACTGATCAAAATGAGTTTCCATTATGTCAAAGAGCTGGTCCATTTTTTGATAGAAGTTCTAGTTAGGTCCAGTTATAGGTGTTGGAGTAGGAGCTCCTCCTTCTTTCTTAGAATCATCTCCCTCAAAACTTTGATCTCACCCAAAAAGTGCCTGAAAAGTAGCATCAACAAAAAAAAAGGAAGTTTAGTGGGTGGATCAGGATGGATTATGTTATATTTTTTCTCTAAGATATATGCAACTAGATGTCCTAAGGCCACATTATTCTTCCTCTTATTATGAGGAAGTCTAATATTAGAAAGTTTGAAAATATAATCCATAATAAGTTGGCCTTCATCAAAAGGTTTTCCAATCATAATCAAATATGTAATAATGGACAAAAGAAGAGTCAAGTTTATGCGATCACCAGATTTTAGAATTATAGAGGTTCTCAAAATGTACTGAATAATCCTGTCATTTTGATTAAGACTGTATACACGAGACATATGGGTGACTTGAGCAACACCTCTAGGTGTCTGGTTTATTTCAGACCAGTCAAAATCTGCCATAGAGGTTAAGGTGTGCGCTCTAATTCCTTGGGTTCTAAGATGAAGGAAGTTTCCTATATCTTCCTTAGTGATTTTTATATACTGCTTAAAGATGAAGGAGGTAATCCTAGTGCGATCTTGATTTACCTTCATGTTTGAAAGGAATATTTGAAAGGTTTCATGGTGGTAGGTATAAATCAAAGTAAGAATGAAGGAAAACTAGGTTGATGCAAATAGGGGCATCACAAAAAAGTTGATATCATTCTAAATGAGGGGTCGAGAAGGAGTTATTTTGGCAGCAAAATACCTATTAAAAGCTTTCTCATTCTCTTTGAAAAGAAAGTTGTCGTTCCTACTAAATTGGGAGGATGAGCCCCTAGAAGTTTGAGGTCGTTTGCTACTGCTGGCTATTCCTAAGGTATGGACCTGAGAAGGTTTGGAAACAAATGAGAATGTGAAGAAAAACTTATCTAAGACCCTTCTATTTAAAGAAGAAAAAATGAACTATTGTACAAAGTGAAATATGAATCGTATATACGATTATAAAATCATACGGGATGAAAACGTTTTGTATATATGAATATAAACAACAAAAAATGAAACAAATTTTTATAAAATGCCATTTTTGAGGCATCATTTCGTATAGGTTTTTGACCAAACGATCGTACATACAAACACTTGTTCGTCCGAGATGATCAAAAAATTAAAGACCATTTTATGATGGTAAGGTTCATCCACATGAAAACCTGACAACTTGATCATATAGATAAAATCCAATTTCGTACGTATGGTTTGACAAAAATAAATGAACACTTGGAAAACTGTCCCCAGTCATACAGACAAAATAATACAGTTTGTACAGATGATGACGACATTATACAGTATGAAATTCAATGAAAAACTCAGTTTTGTGTGCTCAACTTAGAAATATATCATGCACATGCTACATAATTCATACAATACAAAAATTTTGTACAGTATAAAGAGAATACTTAAAACAAGACATGATAAATAGAAAACCTTTTCAAACGAAATGACATGCTTCCGATAAAATAAAAAACAACACAAAACTAAAAAAATAAAAAAATAGATAAGACAAGTAATAAGAGAAAATAAACAAACACATAATTAGACAACAAATCAAGTTTACAGAATTTCAATTTAAGCATTAAGATCAGTCAGAGCTAATCTGATTCTTAAGGTTCTAAACATGTCAAAAGCTAGTGGTTTTATGAAAATGACTATAAGTTGATTCTCAGAAGCAATATGATGCAATTCAATTTCTCCATTAACTATATGATATCTAATGAAGTGATGCCTTATATCAATATGATTGGTTCTAAAATATTAAATATGATTCTTTGAAATACATATGACACTAGTATTATCATAGAAGATCAAAATGTTGCCAATTAAAAATTCTAAGTAAATCAATTGTTATTTTAACCAAAGAACTTTTGCTACACAACTATATAAGGTAATATATTCTGCTTCAGTAGTAGATAGAGTTACTGGATTCATTTTTCTATTAGACTAAAAAACTAAAGAGTTTTCTATGAATTGATAAGCTTCAAAAGCACTTTTTTTATTAACCATACATCCTATAAAATCTGAATCATAATATCTAATAATTTTAAAAGAAGAGCAATACTTATGATACCAAATCTCTAAGTTTTGAGTTCCCAAAAGATATCTTAGAATTCTTTTAATTGTTGTCAAATGTGATTCCTTTCCATCAGATTAAAATTTATCACATAAATAAATACTAAACATAATATCTGGTATGCTAACAGTCAAGTAAAATAATGATCTAATTATTCCTCTAAATTATTTTTTATCAATAAATTTTCCCTTTAAGTCCTTGTCTAAGTACATTGAGGAATTCATTTGTGTAGTCACTAGTTTAGTATTATCCACTTCATATTTTTTGAGGATATTCTTAATATACTTCGACTAACTAAGAAAAGTTCATTCCTCATTTTTTTTTCATTCTAAAACTAAGAAAATAACTCAAATTTCTTATCAAACTCATTTCAAATTCACTACTCATTATTTTTGAAAGATTATAATAAAGATTTTTATTTGTAGATCCAAATAAGATATCATCAATATATATTTAAACAATGAGTATGTCTTCTCCTATCTTTTTCAAAAAGAGAGTGGTGTCCACACTTCATTTCATAAATGATATTTCTAATAGAAAAGTGCTTAACCTCTCATATCAAGCCTCACGTGCTTATTTTAATATGTACAACACCCTTTTCAATTTAAACACATCATTAGGGAATTTAGACTTTTTAAAATTTGGAGGTTGCTAAACATAAACATCCTATTGTATCATTTCATTAAGAAAGACACTCTTAATATCCATTTAATATAATTTAAAATTTTTAAAATAGGCAAAAGCTAACAAAATCGTAATTATTTCAAATCTGACTATGTGGGCAAAAGTTTTTTCAAAATCAGTCCCTTCTATTTGATTATACCCCTTAGCCACCAATCTTGCCTTATTTCAAATAATAACACCAGATTCATTTAATTTATTTTTGAACAGCCACTTAGTTCCAATAATACTTTGATCCTTAGACCTTTCAATTAATTCCTAAACATCATTTCTAATAAATTAATTTAATTCTTCATGCATGGACAAAAGCCAAAATTTATCCAAAAGTACTTAATTTATGTTTGTGGGTTTAATCATCAATATAAAGGCAGAATGATTCTCTTTTTTGCTAAGTCCATGCCTAGTTCTAACACCATCACTAGGTTTACCTAAAATAAATTACTTAAGATGACTCTTAGAAAATTTCCATTCTCGAGGCAAAGGGTTTTCAATTCTAACATTCTATTCCAAATTTGACATTTTAATTCCTTGGGAGATATTTTCAATATGATCAACTTCCAGCCTTCGATCTTTTGAAATGCCAGATTCATATAACATGTGTTGTCTCTTCAACTATCAAAGTTCTCTTATTAAAAACTCTATTGGATTTGCCAACACTAGAATTTTCAAGAAAATTTTCTTTATTAGATTATGATCAAATTTTCTTAAAAGAGTTTTACCATTATTATGAATGAACACATTGCATCCAAAAATATTGAAATATGAAATATTAGGTGTTCTTCCCTTAAGAAGTTCATAGGATATCTTATTCAATTTGGATCTAATGTTCACTCTATTCAGAACATAACAAACTGTACTAACTACTTCAACCCAAAAATATTTTAGAAGTGAGTATTCTGCCAATATGGCTCTAATGGCTTCTATTAATGTTCTATTCCTTCTTTTGACTATCCCATTTTATTGAGAGGTCCAAGGTGCTAAAAAATTATGATTAATTCTATATTCTTTATAAAAATCTTTAAATTTTTCATTTTCAAATTCTCCTTAATGATCACTTTGAATTGATAAAATCTCACAACCTAGCTTTCTCTGAATCCAAGTAGAAAAGGTTTTAAACTCATCAAATGATTCACACTTGTGAAATAAAAACTTAACCCAAGTGAATCTAAGAAAATCATCAATTATTACCAATCCAAAAACTTTACCTCCTAGATGCACAGTGCTAATCGGTCCAAGAAGTGTTAAAACTTGTTTAATATGAATTAGGTAATTAAACCTAAGCTTATGTCCCAGCGGCTAACCAAGAGGGGGGTGAATTAGTAATTAAAAATTTATCCTTAAAAAAAATTATGCCGAAATTAACTTTAGTGAATTTTGAAGAAAAAATTTTTGAACCACAAGTTAAAACATTCAAATACAAAAGTAGCAAAAAAAAAAAAAAAAAAAAAGACACAAATTTTATAGTGGTTCGATCAAACATGACCTACATCCACTCCTCGGAGGCACCCTCTGAGTATTGCACTAATACCACTAGTGACTCTCCTTTTGCACCCACAGCAAGGCGGAGAAGCATTTATAAAAACTCTCTTCCACCACTACTCGATGCGGCAGAGAACAGTTGTCCTTTTACACTCTCCAAGTATTGGCAGAGAACCGTCCGTCGTTTCACACTCTCTCGGTGTAGGCAGAGAGCCCTTCATCCTTTCGCACTCTCCAAGTGTGGGCAGAGAACCCTTCATCTGTTTATACTCTCCAAGTGTAGGTAGAGAATCAGATCTCCTTGACAGATCTTCTCACAAGAAATCTAGATGGACGAGAGAAAAGAGTGAAGGAATTACAAATCACAAGTGGAGACTCTTACCTTTGAGTACCAAGTGAATCCTTCACGCTCTAGTAGTAAGAATCCTCCTTCAAACACTCTCTCATACTCTCTCCTTAACTCTCCCTTTAATTGGCACGAAGATCAGTAGGCAAAAAAAGATTAAGAGACATTTTTATTTGAACTTTATATATGAAAGACATGAAAAACCATCCAAAGACTGCTGATTTTCAAGTCTGTACAAAGTGGATCGTCCTGTACAATTGTTACAATTGTTAGATCATATCGTACAAATCTACTTAAATTAGTTGCATACGAACCCAATGTATATAGGTATAAACTGACTTCATACCCGATCATCGTCTCGTACGAACTATGTTCGTCTGGTACGAACAGTTATTTCATGGGTTGGTTTTGACAAACTGCAGGACGTTACCAAAATTTCAAAAGACAGAGCATTTCGTCCTGGGACGAATGGGAATTCATTTGGACAAAAAATTTTTAGAGAGTATTTCATCCTAGGACTAATAGGAGCTGATCTGGATGAAAATTTTCTAGAGAGAATTTCGTCTTGGGATGAATAATATTTCATATGGATGAAAATTTTCTAGAGAGCATTTTATCCTGTAACTAATAGGAGCTCTTATGGACAAAAATTTTCTAGAGAGCATTTCATCCTGGCACAAACAGGATGAATCGTCTGGACTATTCAGCATAAAGTGAGAATCTAGAGCAGATCATCCCGAGATGAATTGAGAAATGCATTTGGACGATCAGGACTTAGAAAAAATTTTCTCACATCCTGTTTATTCCATTGCTCTTCCGAGGGGATAACTGACTTGATCGTCTCATGCGAACAAGGTTCATCCCGTACGATCAGTGTTATTTTTAAAGATCTCCTCAAGTTTGTGTGTGCTAAGCTTATTCAATTAAAATCATATTTTCTTAAACTCAATTACAATAAAAATTACATACTTCAATTTGCAAACTATCTCATGCTGAATTTTGATTTGAAGTTTTCATTAGTCTGGAGTTCAATTATCCTGAAATGTTAGTTCACATAAGAACAAAAATAATTTTTCCAAAAAGTGTTAGGAGAAGATAAAGTTTAAAACAATAATATTTGGAATTATCAAAATTATACAAGTTACAAGAAGATAAAATATACAAATAACAACTCTCTTAACAATGTCCCTTTTTTTGATGATGACAAAATAATTATTGTTTGTATAATTTTTAAATTCTAAGAATGTCCTAAACTCCCCCTGAATTGATGAACATATGAAAATAAGGAGACATTGCACAAAAAATATATCTCTCTTTTCTTTCCTTTTTTGTTTATTATTTTTTTTAAAATACGATACAAAAATAATACGATAATAGAAAACATTACAAACATTATTTTCTCCCCCTTTTTGACAACAGCAAAAAGAGAAGAAGAAAAAGGAACAGAAATGTAAGCAGTTATATGATAATCCTTTGATAATTGATCATTGAAAGTGATTGAAATAAATTTTGCAAATAAAATCCAATCATTAGGTAAATAAAAATGATTCACAGAATTTAAGAAGAGATATAACTTTTATAATAAAAAAATATATAAAAAATATGAATCAATTTAGACACTAAGATAAATAATATCGCATAAAGGATGAACATAAAATTTATATATTTTAAATTTTAATAAGAAATAAAAATATATAGAAGATCAATTTGAATTAAGAGATTAAAAGATTATGGAAAGAGTTAACTACCATATGTGGCACTTTGCACATCTTATGCAATAGTTTGTGGCACATTTTTGTGCATCTTTTTACTTGTGGGCTTATTTTTAAAACTAAGATAAGATAACTTATATTGATATCATAAAAGAGAATATTACATTCAGAGAAATTTGATATCAATACTACATAAAATATAAAAGCTAAAACATAAAATAAAACTAACACATAACTAAAACATATCACATCAACTAAATAAATCATAAGCAAGTACATGAGTCACTTTAATGGGCCTTAATCTGGAGGAGGAGGAGGAGGTACAGTATTGAAAAAATTAAAGTAACTACTTATCATGAGCATATTTAAACTTATGTCATTTCTCTGCTCTCGTATATATCCCATGTCTTGATTGTATTAAACATCCTACTGCTGTAAGTGAGTTTCAATTTGATCAAATCTTTGATCAAAATGAGACTCTAAGCTATCAAATCTCTGAACCAAATCTTGGTAATTTAGTTCACTAGCTGGTGCAAGTGCAAGTTCAGGTTCCTCCTCTGAGTCACTAATAACATGTGTTTTACGTGGTTCATCTTTATTGAAGATTGCTCTAAAAGATCTGCCGTTGTAATAGAGAGATTCTTTAAAATTTTGAACTGGATGAACCAATTCATACTTCTCCAAAATAAAGGAAACAAGATGTCCTAAGGCAATATTCTTATTTATTTTATGGGCGACATGACCAATTTCAAAAAGTTCATAAAGATAGTCAAGGATTAGTTGAGCTTCATCTATAGGTTGGTTAGTCATAATCAAGTAGGTTACCGTTGAAAGAAGAGGAGTAATGTTGACTCTATCACCAGCTTTAGGAATTATGGAAGTTTGAAAAACATGCTGGATGATACGAGCATTGCAAATAAGAGAGGACACTTTAGGCATATGCTCCTTAAATATAATTTTTCTAATCACTTCATTAATTTTAGTCCAATCAAAATAAGAAGTAGTGGTTAAGGTATGGGCTCTAATCCCTTCAGTTCTTAAATTCAAAAAAATTCCTAAGTCTGCCTTTGTGATTTCTACTTTCTTTTTAAAAACATATGACCTAATCACAGAATGGTCAGAATTGAAAGACATGTTTGCTAGGAAGTAGTGAAAGGTCTCTTTGTTGTAGAAGTGGACTAGGGTGAGAATGAGACCAAATTGAGTGGAAGAAAACAAGTTCATTACCTGAAACGTCAGTTGTTCTTGAATAAGAACTCTAGAAGGGGTGATCTTAGCAGAGGCAAATCTAGGAAATGAGTCTTCATTGGCTTTGGACAGAAAATTAACACTTGAGTTCTTGTGTGGACCGTTGGCTAGAACCTTTTGTCATTTGCTAGAGCTTGCCATGGATAAGATCTAAAAGAAAAAGGGGTCTGAAAGGGATGTGTGAGTGATGACTGTTGAGTTCAAAGCCTATCAATTTAATGAAATACGACTTTTAGTACAGACAAAATTACTTTCGTTCTGTACAAAATTTAGTTTGTCCCGTACGAAAAAATTTTGTATGGACGAACGAATGAGTTCAAAAAAGAAACAGATTTTCATAATCACACAAGTAGCGATGCGTCGATTCGTACAGACTTTTAACCAAATGATCGTACAGACGAACAGGTATTCGTCCTGGATAATCAGAAATTTAAGATCGTTTTAATGGCAGTTAAAACCGTCCCCCACATTGAATCGCCAAGCATTGATCGAGAAAAAACCAAAGGTTCGTACATATGAATATAATATTAAAAACAACCTTATTCATTTAACTGACAATCAATCGTACAGACATTTGAAAAGTTTGTCCAGATAATCGTGATGATCATACAGATGAAGTGAAAAATAAAAACTAAAAAACTGTACGCAAACCGTTAAAATTTGACAGTTATCACACTACACAATTCGTCCCGTACGAAAATTATTTCGTCTTGGACGATCTTCACTCAATTTTTCAAAAAACATGCAATCCAAAGTCTAGATGTGAGAAATTTATAAAACTAAAATACAAACTCAAAAACAAAAAATAAAAATACAATCTCAATAAAAACATAATAGAAAAAAACACATAAAAATCACAAAATCACAAATACACATAAAAATACTAACTAGAAAAAACACACATCAATTTGCAGAAACATTTTAATTAAGCATTTAAATCGATCACACCAAGCCTTGTTCTTAATGCACTGAATGTATCAAAGGCTAAAGGTTTTGTAAAAATGTCTACAAGTTGATTTTCTGTAGAAACATGAATGAGTTCAATTTCTCCTTTGGATACATGATCCCTTATGAAATGATACTTGATGTCTATATATTTGATTCTTAAATGTTGAATAGGATTTTTTGATATATAAATAGAACTAGTGTTATCACAATAAATTGGAATAGTGCCTATAGTTAATCCTAAATCAATCAACTATTATTTCAACTAAAGTACTTTTCTTAGAAGATGATATTCAACAAAGGTGGATGAGATATTTTGCTAAACTTTTTAATGAAGAGTGTGAAAATAAGATTGACTATAGTGACCTTAGCACCCTAAATGAAAGTAAAGATTTCTGTTTTTATCGGCATATTAGTAAAACTGAAGTTAGAGAGGCTTTAAATAGAATGAAGGGTGGAAAACGGGTAGGTCGACTATGGAAGCCATACATTTATTCAGAGGTTTGATGGAAAAATATAGAGGAAATAAGGAGGATCTACATATGATATTTATTGATTTAGAAAAAGCATATGATAAAGTTTCAAGAGAAGTGCTATGGAGAGTTCTTGAAAAGAAAGGAGTTAATAATGCTTATATTCAAATCATTAAAGATATGTATGTAGGAGCTATTACTTGTGTTCAAACACAAGGTGGTTTGACCAAGTATTTCCCTATTTCGGTTGGGTTACATCAAGGATCAGCCTTAAGCCCATATCTTTTTGCTTTAGTCTTGGATGTTCTCACTAGACATTTGCAAGATGATGTACCTTGGTGTATGCTTTTTGCTGATGATATTCTTCTTGTTGATAAGACTAGAGAGGGAGTTGAAGGTAAACTTGAATTATGGAGGTCAACCTTAGAGTCTAAAGGTTTGCGCTTGAGTAGATCTAAAACGGAATATATGGAGTGTAATTTTAGCAGTAATAGTCCTAGTGAGGGGATTGTGACTTTGGGCGATCAAGTCATTAATAAGAGTACACGTTTTAGGTATCTTGGATCTATTGTTCAGAGTGATGGTGAAATAGATGGGGATATTATCAGCAGAATTCAAGTTGGATGGTTGAAGTGGCGGAATGCATCGGGCTTGTTATGTGATAGAAATGTACCCCTCAAACTTAAGGGAAAATTCTATAAGATGGTAGTGAGGCCTGCAATGCTTTATGGTGCCGAATGTTGGCCATTAAAAGAGAAGCATAATACTAAGTTAAGTGTGGCAGAGATGAGGATGCTTAGATGGATGAGTGGCTTTACCCTTAGAGATAGGATACGAAATGAGCATATACGTGAAAAGGTTGGAGTAGCTCCAGTAGAAGATAAGATTAGAGAGAGTCGCCTTAGATGGTTTGGTCACATAAAAAGGCGGCCTTCCGACGACCCAGTTAAGAGAGTAGAGGTATTAGATTTGACTTGTGTTAAGAAAGGTAGGGGTAGACCTAAAAAGACTTGGTTAGAAAATATTAGGAATGACCTTTCTTTATTAGATTTAAACGAGAATTTGGCTTTTAATAGGACTCAATGGAGAAAAAGGATTCATGTAGCCGACCCCACGTAGTGGGATAAAGGCTTGATGTTGTTGTTGTTGTTGTTGTAATGTATTCAGTTTCAGCTGTAGATAGGGCTACTTAATTTTTTTTTCTACTGGACCAAGAGACTAAAGAATTTCCAATAAACTGACATGTTCTAGAAGTGCTCTTTTTATCCAAGTCAGAATCTGAATAACCAATTATTTTAAATGAAGAGCTAAACTTAGGATACCAAATTCCTAAGTTCTGAGTTCCTAATAGATATCTTAAAATCTTTTTTACTGTTGTCAAATATAATTCTTTTGGATCTGATTAAAATCAAGCACACAAACAAACACTAAATATGATATCGGGCCGGCTAGCTGTCAAGTAAAGCAAAGATCTAATTATCCTTTAAATTTATTTTGATCAATAGATTTTTCCTTAGGGTCCTTATCCAACTGAACTGAGGAACTCATAGGTGTACTAACAGGTTTAGCATTATCCATTTCATACTTTTTGAAGATGTCCTTAACATACTTTGATTGACCAAGAAATATACCCTCCTCAATTTGCTTAATGCTAAAGCCTAGAAAGTAACTTAAATCTCCCATTAAACTCATTTCAAATTCACTACTCATTGTTTTAGAAAAATCATCATAAAGATTTTTATTTGAAGATCCAAAGATGATGTCATCAATATAAATTTGTACAATGAGTATATCCTTTTCAAATTTATTCAAAAAGAGAGTTGTATCCACTTATTTTTTCAAATGATCTTTCAAGTAGGAAGGTGCTCAATCTCTCATACCAAGCCTTAGGTGTCCGTTTCAATCTATATAATGCCTTTTTCAATTTGAAAACATGATTTGGGTATTTAGAATTTTCAAAACTTGGAGGTTATTCTACAAAAACATCGTCTTGAATTACCCAATTTAAAAATGCACTTTTTACCTCCATTTGATACAATTTAAATCCTCTAAAACAGACAAAGGCTAACAAAACCCTAATTGCTTCAAGTCTAGCTATAGGGCCAAAAGTCTCCTCAAAATTAATCCCTTTAATCTGATTATACCCCTTAGCAACTAATCTAGCCTTATTTCTATTGACTACTCCTGAGTTATTTATTTTATTTTTGAATACCCACTTAGTTCCAACTACACTCTAATCCTTTGGCCATGTAGTTAATTCCCAAACTTTTATTCTTACAAATTGATTTAACTCTTCTTTCATAGCCAAAATTCAAAATTCATCCAAAAGTACTTGATCCATATTTGTGGGTTCTATTGTTGAAATGAAGGCTGAATGATTGAGTTCTTTGTTTAGTCCACGCCTAGTCCTTACACCCTCACGAGGTTCACTAATTATCAATTCCTTTGGGTGATTTTTAGAAAATCTTAAATCTCTAGGCAAAGGGTTTTCAATCTCCAAGTTTTCTTCCAAATTTTCATCTAAATTTATTTTATCAATCTTTTAGGAGTTTATCTCAATCTCATCTTCTTCAACATTTGGCTCTTACAAAATTCCAGATTCATCAAAGACAACATATGTGATCTCCTCAATTACCAAAGATCTTTTATTGAATACTCTATAAGATTTTCCAACACTTGAGTATCATACAAAAATTCCTTCATCTGATTTTGGATCAAATTTTCCTAAGGCAGATTTTTCATTGTTATGAATAAAGACCTTGCAACCAAAAACATGCAAATGTGATAAATTAAGTGTTCTTCCTTTTATCAACTCATAGGATGTTTAATTTAATTTAGATCTCATATTCACCCTATTTAAAACATAACATGCAGTGCTAACCACCTTAGTCCAAAAATATTTAGGAAGTGAGTATTCTGCCAACATGGCTTGGGCGGCATCTATTAATGTTCTATTTTTCCTTTCGACTACCCCATTCTATTGAGGGATTCTAGATGTAGAAAAGTTGTGATCAATTTCTTTTTATTTATAAAAATCCTCAAATATTTCATTCTCAAATTCTCCTCCATGATCACTTTGTATAGTCATAATTTCACATCCTAGCTTTCTTTGAATCCAAGTCGAAAAGTTTCTAAATTTCTCAAATGATTCACTCTTATGAAATAGAAATCTAAACCACGTGAATCTAGAGTAATCATCCACAATCACAAAATTATATACATTCTCTCCTAGACTTACAGTTTCAACTGGTCCAAAAAGATCCATATGCAAAATCTCTAATGGCTTACTAGTTCTAATATCCTTATTGGACTGAAAAGAGGACTTCACTTGTTTTTCTAATTGATATGTATCACAAAGGTGGTTCTTAGTAAAGTCTAGTTTTTGTATACCTCTTACTAGGTTCTTTTGGGCAATCCTCCTAAGATTTTTCATGCTAGAGTGACAAAGTATCCTATACCAAAGCCATGACTCATCAGAAATAGTTTTTAAACAAAAAAGTAGTAGGAGTTTTAACACAATTCAAATCTAGCATATATACATTGTTTACCCTTATACCATTTAAAACATCATTTCCATTTAGGCTTAATATGTAGCTAGTAGGAAAAAATTTTACACAATATCCTTTGTCACATAACTGGCTTATACTTAACAAATTATGCTTTAAGTCTTATACCAATAACATATTTTTAATGTAAAAATTCTTAATATTTCCAATCATACTTGACCGAACCACCTTCCTTGTGGTATTATCTCCATGTGTAACCTTGCCTCCACTCCTGGCTTCCAACGATATGAATTATGCAGTATCTTCAGTCATATGCTTTGAGCATCCGCTGTTCAGGTACCATATGCTCTCATGAGGTCTTGTGTGAGAGCGACCCTGCAAAATTATTAAACATTAGATCTGGGAACCCAAATAAGTTTGGGTTCTCCTTTTAGCAATTTATAAATAGATACATATATGATATGTCTAGTTTTATGCATCTTAGATTTCCACACCAAATAAGTTTTCTTCTTCAAAGTACAGGTGTAAGCTATATGTCCAATCAATCCACAATTATTACATTTGACTTCTAGAAATGGATTCCTAAGTCTTCTACTATTCATCTATCTTTTAAGAGATTGCATAAATTTAGGATACAAAATAGGATTAGTGAAATCTTCAAGTTTAGGGGGTATCCTATTATCCTCGAGAGCTTTTATCTTCAATTTATAAAATGAATTCATATCTTTCAAAATTTAATTTGTATAATTAGATCTATAAATTTTTCTCTCAAATTCATCCTTAAAATTTTTAAATTCTTTTTCAAGTTCTGCATAGGATGATTTCAAACTTTCATGATTTTTATTCGAGTCGTCATATTCATCAAGTAATTTTATGTGGTTGTCATCAATTAAAGCATGATTTTTCCTAAGAATTTCATATTCTTTTTGTAGTTCCTCAAATTCTAAGCTCAGACTAGTATGCATTTTCTTTATCTTTCTATATGCATTATGCATGTGTTCAGAAACTTCAAAAAGTTTATTGTAAGTCAAGTCACATACATCTTCTTGATCTGACTGATCAATATTATCGGCCATTAAGTATAGATTAGTGACTTCCTTTTCCTTTTCCATTTATGACAATTCCGAAGTTGAGTCTGCCTAGAAAGCTCTTTGGAAATTTTTCTTGCCCTTCCACAATTGGTTTCTCCTCTAACTTCTCCTTGCTAGGAGTGTATTTGAGTTTTGAGTAATCTGTCTTAATTTGTCCATGTTTCTTGCACTCTTAGCAAATAACATCATTTGAAATATTGACATTTCTATTAAATTTATCTTGATTCCATTGCTGGTGTCTCTTCTTTTTCCACTTCAGAAAGCTTCTGAATTGTCTAGTCATTAGTGAGATGTTGTCTTCATCCTCAGGTTGTGAGTGTTCACTCTCTAACTCCTCCATTTTTAGTGTTATGTCCTTCTCCCTTCGTGGTTCACCTGCATCAATCTTTCTTTGGCTAACTCCTTGCTCGTAAGCAATTAGTGATCCAAGAAGATTGTCAATAGAGTAAATGTTTAGATCTTTAGACTCTGTAATTGCATTAATTTTAGCATCATAAGCCGTATGCAAACAACGAAGTATTTTATTACCATTTTAGCATTCATTAGTTCCCTACCCAATGCATGTAAAGAGGTGACTATTTATGTGAATCTTGTATATATTTCAGAAATGGATTCATTTGGTTTCATGCGAAATAATTCGTAGTCATGCAATAAGATATTGAGTCTAGATTGCTTAACCTCATTAGTCCCCTCATAAGTTATATGAAGTCTATCCCATAAGTCATTTCCACTCTTGCAAGTAGAAACCCACATGTAGTCTTCTGATTTAAGAGCACAAAAGAAACTTTTCAAGCATTTGGTGTTTAGTTGTGCAAAGTCATGTTCTTCTACTGTCCAGTCCATAAAAGGTGTTTCAACTCTAACTCCGTCAACTAGTCTAGTTAGTTTTGTATACCCTTCCTGAACTAAGATCCACATACGGTAATCAAGTGACTGAAAAAATATAGGCATGCATGTTTTCCAAAAATTATAAGGAATATTATAGAACAATGGATGTCTAGTTATAGAGTAACCCTCATGTGTATTTAGGTTTCCAAACGCAGCCATCTACGTTAATAAAAAAGTAGTCTAAACTTATGATTTTGAAATAAAGCTTTGATATCACTTATTTAAACTTATTTAATATGAATTAGGTTGTTAAACCTTAGCTTATGTCCCAACGGCTAACCAAGAAGGGGGAGGTGCGGTGAATTCGTAATTAAAAATTTATCCCTTTTTTAAAAAAAATCTTATATAAAAAAAAAAACTTTAGTGAATTTTATAAAAAACATTTTTCAACCACAAGTTAAAACATTAAAAAACAAAAGTAGCGGAAAAAATAAAAGACATAAGTTTTATAGTGATTCGGTCAAACATTACCTATATCTACTCTCCGGAGGCACCCTTTGAGTATTGCACTAATACCACCAGTGACTCTCCTTTTGCACCCACAACAAGGCGGAGATTCCTTTACAAAAACTCTCTTCCACCACTACCCGGTGCGGCAGAAAATCGTCGTCCTGTTACACTCTCCAAGTGTTGGCCGAGAACTGTCCGTCCTTTCACACTCTCCCGGTGTAGGCAGAGAACCCTTCATCCTTTCACACTCTCCAAGTGTGGGCAGAGAACCCTTCGTCTGTTTACACTCTCCAAGTGTCGGTAGAGAACAGGATATCCTTGACAGATCTTCTCACAAGAAATCTAGATAGACGAGAGAAAAGAATGAAGTAATCACAAATCATAAGTGGAGACTCTTACCTTTGAGTACCAAGTGAATCCTTCACGCTCCAGTAGTAAGAATCCTCCTTCAAACACTCTCTCATACTCTCTCTTTGACTCTCCCTTTAATTGGCATGAATATCAGTATGCAAAAAAGATTAAGAGACATTTTTATTTGGACTTTATATAAGAAAGACATGAAAAATCGTCCAAAGACTGCTGATTTTCAAGTCTGTACAAAGTGGATCGTCCCGTATGATTGTCAGATCGTCTCGTATGAATCTACTTAAATCAGTTGCATATGAACCCAATGTATATAGGTTCAAACTGACTTCATACCCGATCATCATCCCGTACGAACTATGTTCGTCCGGTATGAATAGTTATTTCATTGGTTGGTTTCAACAAACTGCAGGACATTACCAAAATTTCAAAAGGCAGAGCATTTCATCCAAGGACGAATGGGAATTCGTTTGGACGAAAATTTTCTAGAGAGCATTTTGTCCTGGAACTAATAGGAGCTCGTCTGGACAAAAAATTTCCAGAGAGCATTTTGTCCTAGGATGAATAGTATTTCATCTGGATGAAAATTTTCTAGAGAGCATTTCATCTTGGGACTAATACGAGCTCGTCTGGATGAAAATTTTCTAGAAAGCATTTCATCCTGGGATGAACAGGATGAATCATCTGGACTATTCAGTACAAAGTGAGAGACCAGAGCAGATAGTCCCGGGACGATTTAAGAAATTCTTGTCGATGATCAGGACTTAGAAAAAAAAATTCTCACTTCCTGTTCATTCCATTTCTCTTCCGAGGGGATAACTGACTTGATCGTCCCGTACGAACAAGGTTCATCCCTTACGATCAGTGTGATTTTTAAAGATCTCCCCAAGTGTGTGCGCGCTAAGCTTATTCAATTAAAATCATATTTTCTAAAACTCAATTACAATAAAATTACAAACTTCAATTTGCAAACTATCTCATGCTGAATTTTGATTTGAAGTCTTCATTAGTTTAGAGTTCAATTATCCTGAAATGTTAGATCACACAAGAGCAAAAATAATTTTTCCAAAAAGTGTTAGGAGAAGACAAAGTTTAAAACAATAATATTCTCAGAAACTTTAAATAACTCTTTGTAGGTTAAGTCAAATACATCCTATTGATCTAACTAATCATGCTTGTTGGCCATTAAACACAAGTTTGTGACTTCTTCCTCTGCTTTTGTTTTTGAGGAATTTGAAACTTAGTCTGCATATAATTCTCTCTACAGTTTCTTCTTACCCTTCCTAATATTAGTTTTCTTCTCAATCTTCTCCTTGCTAGGATTAACTTTGAGATTTAGGCAATTAGATTTGATATGTCCAGGCTTCCAACATTCATAGCAAATTATATCATTAAAAACTTTAGCATTTTTGTGAAACTTACCCTTATTCCACTGCTGACAACTCCTTTGCTTATTTTTAAGGAAACTTTTAAATTGCGTTGTCATTAAGGTAATATCATCTTCATCCTCAGGCTGAGACTGATCACTATCTGAGTCTTCCACTTTCAACATAATGTTTTTCTCCTTCCACTTGTCACATGCATCGATCTATCTTTGAGTAACTCTTTGCTCGTAAGCAATTAGTAATCCAAGAAGATTATTAATAGAATAAATATTTAAGTCTTTTTATTCTGTCATAGCAATTATCTTTGCATTATAAGCAGTAGGAAAATAATGAAGACTTTTATTTACTTTTTTAAAATTTATTAGTTCCCTACCTAAAGCATAAAATGAGGTGACTATTTATGTGAAACAAATATACATGTCAATGATTAATTCATTTGTTTTCATGCAAAATAGTTTATAATCGTGTAGTAGAATGTTCAATCTAGATTATTCACCTCATTAGTTCATTTATATGCAATGCAAATCCAGAAGCTCCTGAGGATTACTTGGAGGAGATTTGTTCTTTATCAAGCAAATCAATTACAGCTTGTGGTTATGAAGCTTGCAGCACCAGTAACAAGAGTGAAGTGGACATGGGATTCTCAACCTGGTTAAAAAAATTGAAACTTACAGCTCGGGTTAAGTTGTTTTGGTGGAGGTTGAGTAGATTTACAATTCCAACAAATGAATTCTTGAAGTATAGGAAGATTACAAATGATGATTTATGTGATAGAGGTTGCCAAGAAGTTGAAAATCTGTCACACATTGCTGTTAATTGTAAAAATCTGTAGGATGTTTTGAGTAAAATCCAAGATTGGGGTTTTTACGTTCCTATTTTTTATTCTCTGGATGATTGTCTAAGTGAGCTGAGAAGTCTTTCTAATTTTGCACCTAATATAGTCATTATATATTGCAATTCAGTGTATCTAAATTGGAAAAATAGAAATGAAGTGGCTCATGGTAAAACCGCAAATTCTATCTCAGTGTCTACAGCAAGTGTTATGTCCACAACTTTCTTAACCTCTAATCCTCTCATTGCTAGCTGGGGTGCTAATCTCCCTAGGGAGTTTCAAAATGTTTGGCACCCTCCATCGCTGGGATGGATTAAGATTAATGTTGATGCGTCTCTCTTACGTCGTATAATGCTGGAATTGGAGGTTGCTTTAGAGACGAAAAAGGGAGATTATTGATTGCTTTTGGTGAAAAAAGAATGCATTGGGATATAGCTAATATTGAACTAGATGTTGTGATGTCAATTAGAAGATTCATTCAACCGTGGATGCTTGATTGCAAAGGACTCATAATCGAAGGTGATAACCTCAATGTTATCAAATTCATTCAAAATTCTTTGAATAAGGCTAAGTGGCAAAGCTACAACCGGATAGAGTAGAATCTTGTATTATTGGCCGATTTCAATAAGGTAATTTTCAATCATATTCATAGAAATGGTAATAGAGTAGCCGATATGTGCGCTACTTTGGCTTTAGGTAACAATTTTTGTTTGATAGTTCTTCTTTTGCTAACATTCCTCTTTCTCTTAGTTCTCTTTGAAGAGGGAATGTGAACATTTACTTTAGTTTATACCTAGTTTTTTGTTTGTTAAATGCTATTGCAATTTTCAAAAAAAAAAAAAAAAAAATGTAATGCAAAGCCTATCCCAAATTTCTTTTCGAATTCTACAAGTTGAGACACACGTATAGTCTTCATACTTACGTGCATATAAAAAGATGTTTAAACATTTAGTATTCAACTAGGCTAATTATTTTTCATCTACAGTCCGATCAGTAAAAGGTGTTTCAATTATAATGCCATCTACAAGTCTAGTTGGTATAGTGTAGCTTTCCTATACTAAAATCCACATGTAATAGTCAAACAATTGAATAAAAGCAGATATACATATTTCTCAAAAGTCAAAAAGGGACATTATCAAATAATGGTAGTCTAGTGATCGATATCCTTCTGGTGTGTTACGATTTCCAAAAGTAACCATGATCATTTTCAAAAAGTTGTATAAATCTTAATTTCAAAAGTAGGCTCTAATATCACTTGAAAGTTTGAATAGGTTTTTTTTTTTTTTTTTGAAGAATGCTAATATTGCATAGAAAGGAAAAAGACACCTAGATACAAGCTACTAAGAGTGATAAAAACTATCACATTCCTCCTTTAATAAACTACAAAAGGAAGAAGGAAGTTCACTCTCATAATACAAATCCCAAAGAAAATCACAAGAAAACCTAAGTTAGCACAATTGTCCGCTAACTTATTACAATTACGACTAACCCAATGAAAAATCACATTATTGGCCTTACTAAAAAAAGAAGAATCTTCATAACCCATGCTACTATCAATATCCTTTGGTATAACTGTGCATATTATGAAGAATATTAAGAACATTTTTATTGTCATCTTCCACAATAATGCCTCTAACATCTTCAAATCTACCATGTAAAACTTCTTTAAGTGCAAAAAAGGTAGAATACTCCAATTGGGCAATGTCCCAATGTGTTTTACCCAACCCAAAAGCTAAAAGAAACCTTCCTTTACAATCCCTAACAATGCCACCAATACCGGCCTCATAATTTTCTTTAAGAGAAGCATCAAGATTAATTTTAATCTAATCGGGAGGAGGAGGTTTCCATCTATCATAAAATAGTCCATGGGACTGATTAACAACTCAGTTATCTGATTGAACATAGTGCAGATTATCTTTGCTGATAAAACTGAGAACAGAAATAGCAATAAACAAATTGCTTTCTTCAAGTTTCCCATGCTTAATCCTGTTTCTGTGATTCCAGACAAACCAAATAATAGTAAAATACAATTTAACCACCATCACATTACAATCTTTCAGTTTCCATAAACCAGCCAAGCAGTCATTCCAGCCATTGAATTTAGGTAACTTAAATCACCATCCTCTCAGAACATCCAACACTTCCGTAGCTTGCAGCAGCTGGATGAAATATGGTTGATATCTTCCACTCCATCACACCCCAGCGGACAAACAAGAACATCAGAAAGTTTTCTTCTGAAAAGAAAAGCACCTGTAGGGAGAGCATCCAAGAACAAACGCCAAATAAAGACTTCTAGCTTTGCATTCATTTTCAGTTTGTAAACCCAATTGATTTGAACAATATCATCCCTATAGTTATAGCTATCCTCCATAACTAAAGCAAAGATAGACTTCCCTGACGTATTATACTTTAACTCCATACAATCCTCCTCCATATTTGGAAAAATCTGGACTTTACAAATAAGATTCAGTAAATTTGTTCCGAAAACCAGACTCAGCTTCTCACGGTCCCAGCTTCCTTCAAAAATGAAGAAATCCAAGGTAGTGTTGTCATCCTCCAGAGAACCTACAAACGTTGGCCAATTGAGTAAAGATTTATCCAAAATCCAAATGTCCTTCAACACTTTAATCTTGGATCCATATCTAATTTTCCATCTAACATGATTCCTAAGTGCATTCCATCCAGAAAACATAATCTTCCAAGTTGATGAACTACTTTTATACAACCCATAATTCCACCAGTTAACTCCATACTTAGCAAATAGATGCTTACTCAAAAAGAATCTAGCTTATCAATCATCTTCCATGCAAATTTGGCTCTCATAGCATTCCTCCTAGTTAAAGCTGAATGAACATTCCAACCTCCAAACTATTTTGGTTTACATAAGTGCTTTCAAGCCACATAATGAATACCTCTTTTGCCATCACATTTATTCCAGATAAAGTCTCTACATAGCTTCTCAAATTCCATCAAGGTCTTCAAAGGAATAAGAGAGTGAGTCATGACAAAAACAGGAAGGGAGAGATAAACTGATTTAACCAAAACCAGTCTACCAGCTAAAGAGATATATCTATTTCCCCAAGCATTAATTTTTTTACTAGATTTATCCAATAAAACCTGGAAGTCCACCTTCCTTAAACATCTCAATGCCAATTTGATACCCAAATACTCAAATTCTTCTACTAATCTAATTTCCATAAATCTGGAAATCTGCACTTTCCTCCTTCTTTCCACTGAACTCCCACAAACAAATGAAGATTTGTGATAGCTGATATTTTGGCCCGTCCACTGACAATAACTCTCCAGGATTTCTTTAACCTTCTTCATACTATTCACCTTAGCTTCCATAAACAACAGAATATCATCTGCAAAAAGAAGATGGGAAATCTTCTGGGAATTAGATGAAATTCTAATACCCACATCCGCACCCCTGCTATGGAAAGCGTTAGAAAGAAGTTGGGAACATAAGATAAAAAGAAATGGTGATAGAGGGTGTCCTTGAAGAAAGCCACTCTTTCCCTCAATCCAATTAGAATTAGAACCATTAATCAAAATAGAATATCTGGGATCTAGGATACATTCCATCACCAATTTGATAAACCTAGTAGGGAAACCCAACTCTGCCATCATCTTCTTCAAAGTAGACCAACATATGCTATCATATGGTTGCTCCATGTCCACTTTGATTGCTAAGAACCCATTACAAGCTTTGGAAAACCTTAATTTGTGAAAAACCTCCTGAGCCAAGAGAAGATGGTCGAAGATTGATCGTCCCCTCACAAAAGCTGCCTGTTCTTCAGAAATAATCCTTGGAATGACTCCCAACATTCTATTAAGCAATACATTAGCTACAATTTTATAAATTGAATTGCAAAGGCTGATGGGACAGTAAGAAGAAGGCACACTGGGATTAGAACATTTGGGAAATGAGCACAACCAAGGTGTCTTTTCAACCCTTGCATATAGAACTAGTGAGATAAAACTGCTACACAGCTCTAACTACATCCTCCTTAATGATACTCCAAAACGCTTTGAAAAAGGAATAGGTGATTCCATCAAAGCCCAGAGCCTTGTTGCTGCCCAGGTTCAAAATAACCTCCTTTATCTCGGCTTCAGACAATTCATTTTCTAGCAAAAACTTATCACTATCTTGCAGAACCAATCTCGGCTTAGGCCAACCAGAAAAATAGCAATTTCTGGACTTCCATTTACTCTGAAAGAACTTATAAAACACCTCTTCTACCTCTTTCGGATCATCAGTCAACACCCCATTAGAATCTTTTACTTGAGAAATCCAGTTAAAATTCCTCCTTGAATTGGCGAAAGAGTGAAAGAATTTGGTATTAGCATCACCCTCATTAATCCACTTAGCCTTTGCTCTTTGCTTCCACTAGGTGTTCAAATTATGAAGTATGACATTAAGTTCTTTGACTTTAGATTTAAGTGACCAAAGCTTGTCTTCACTCAGCCACCCTTCTCTCTCTTCTTCTTCTTGCAAATTGAGAATTTCAGCTTTCAACTTATCTTTCTCCAAAGAGAAGTCCTTCAATCTAGCCTTGCTCCAATAAAACAAATCCTTCAAAGTTCTTTTGCATTTTTTATTAAGAACTTCCATGTCATCCCCCAGAAAGGGTTTCCTCCACCTACTAGAAACAATGTGTTCAGCAGTCTTAAAGGACAACCAAGTATCTTCAAACTTAATGCCACTTCTTCTTTTAAAAACTGACTCAAAAATCTTCAAAACAATTGGACTGTGGTCCGAAGAAACTCTGGCTAGGTGTCTTACCAAAGTAATTTGGATTCTGTTGATGGCCAAGGTATTTAAAATACACCTGTCAAGTCTTTCCATAATCCGACCCCCTACACTTTTGTTATTACACCAAGTGAATCTTGGATCAATGAACCCAACTTCATGATAGTCATTATCATTCATAAAATTCACCATATCCAAAGAGCCTTGAGAGAATTTAAACCTTCTACCACCCTTCTTATCTTCTTGAGCCAAAATGCAATTAAAATCTCCTCCGACAATAGAAGGAAATTTACTATGAGATAATTCCTGAACATACTCCCAAAGAAATCTTCTCTTAAGGGCCTCCTTGCTAGCATAAACCGTGGAAATCATCCACTCCCCTCTATTGAAGACATTAAGACCACCTATTACACATTGATCAGAGGTTT
Organism: Dendrobium catenatum; assembly: GCF_001605985.2. Lineage (NCBI taxonomy): Eukaryota > Viridiplantae > Streptophyta > Magnoliopsida > Asparagales > Orchidaceae > Dendrobium > Dendrobium catenatum. The sequence continues at coordinate 436,097 of NW_021319581.1, forward strand.
TTAAAACTAAAAAAGAAGCCATATCCGATCTCCATAAAACCATGATTCAACCAGAAAGTCCTTCAGAGCGAAGAAGGAAGTAATCCCAACCAAGACCCATCATCCTTACAAACAATTCTTTGTCCAAAGAGGAAATTTTAGTTTCAATCAGCCCTACAAAGAACACCTTGTAGTATTTTATAGTTTCCTTCAAAAAAAGAGAGACCTCCCTCTTTTTGGCCCCTCTAGAATTCCAAAATACAATTGATTCCATTAAAAACGTTTGGGGGGAGAGCCCCCAACTTTTTTCTTAATACCTCCATCCAAAACTCTGCCTCTAGAATTGATTTTTATAGGACCTAAGGACTTAAGCTCTTTAGCCAGCTTGCATTTCACCAATTCCCCATTTGAAGCAATCTCCTTCTCATTTCCCACATCACACAGCCTCCCATCATAGCCTTTAATACTACCAACACCGTCTAGATTCTCAACCATAGTAGGATCCACATCTTTGTCATATTTACCACATATAACAGTAATGGAATTATTGCAAGCATCTCTAGTTCCATCATCTTCCATCCCATCCAACACATCAAATTTATTCAAATTTATTGGAATACATGGAGTATCAATACCAGAAATCTTACCATCATTAGAAGAAGCAGCCTCCGTAGAAGCAATAATCTCCACAGCAGAATTAGCCTTACAAATAGAATTTCTTCCAGAATTGGTCACCTCCTCTTCTCCAGGTATCTCCCCTTCCTCCAAGAGATCAATTGTAACAGTTGTTTCCACCTTAGAATTATCATCAACCCTTTGATTTCCTTTTCCAGCAACATCACCCTAAATTTCATTCGTTCTCTTCCACTATTTTTTTCACAAATTTCGATTTATCTTTCTACACAACCGGTCTTCTATTAATTTTCTTTTTCACCATGATCCAAGGACCATAAGAGGGATCAATAACTTCCTCCTAAACCTTTTCCACCTTCTTATCTCCCCTTGGCTCCCCTACGTCCATAATCCTGGCAGAAGTTTCAGAATTCTTTACTTTGCAATCAGATTCCAGGTGTCCCACCATTCCACATTCATAACAAAAAGCCGAGATTTTCTCATACTCCAATCTTTGAAAAAACCTTCCTGAGATACTTTCAACCCATACTCCTACAGGAAGACGTTGATCCAACTTAACTCTCACACAGATTCTAGCAAATTCTCTTTTCCCCCACTAAAACATATTACCATCCATCATCATAGGTTTTCTAACCGATGAAGCAATACGAGCAACATTCACTTCATCCCAACATTGCAAGGGTAAGTGAGGCATTCTAATCTAAATAGGAGAGGTTAAACCCTTCAGAGAAAGAGTGGAAAATTCTAACGACCACTTCTCCATCCCCACAATGTGGCCATTGACAAACCAAGGCCCTCCTGACAGGACACCTTCCATCATCTCAGTCGACTCAAAGGAACAAAAAAAGCAGCCCTTCCCTAGTGTTGTAAAATGAAACTTTCCAAAAAGTTTCCACTGTCTTCTCATTTCCCAAGCTACTACATGTGGGGGAACCTCCTTTCCAAAAACTTTAATTACCAAGGAATTCCTGAGCTTATTAGAATTTGAAACCTCCATTTCTTCTTTCAATTTCACAGCCTTACCATCTTCCGAGAAGACCATGTCCTCCTCCTTAAAATCCAGCATTATGTAAGGCTTTCTTTTCCATGGATTTTCCTCCATCTCAGCCAATATTTTAACATGCATTACCTCACTAACCTTGTCCGCCGTATCTGTAACAACTGAATCATCCCTTGCCAAGAAATGGACGGTTTTGTTAACAGAATTTCAAGCATTCCCATTTATCCCATGGACAAGTCCAGAGATTGCATTTGAATTACCATACATGTTAACAAAAATAGTCATTTCAGAAGATGTCGCCACCGGATCAAAAGAATTTTGATCGGAAATCTTTCTGACTAACTGAGGGGATACCATCCCTCCATCTTCAATAATCAAATTTCCTTTACCATCAATGAATAAAACTTTCATCGACGAATCCACAACATCCTCCTTGATCAGCAAAGGCCCATTTAAACGTCTAGAAGCAAGAATTCCACCAGACTTCTTAAGATTAACCCCGCACAGTTCTTGATTAAAAGAATCTACACCAACCATACTACCAGCCGCCGTAGCCAAAGATGGCCAGCGTCCATCCACCGCCATCAATTTGACAAATCCTGATCGAAAAGAATAAAAATCGGGAATCAAGAATTCATATAATTTTTGAATTTTCTCTCTCTAATACCCAGGAGCTTCTCTCTCTCATTATTCCTCTTTTTTATATTGTTCATTTGAATAGGTTGTTAGACTAAAAGTAATTGTCCCAAGGCTAACCAAGAGGGGGAGGGGGGGGGGGGAACTGGTAATTTAAAAAAAATTCTTAGAAATTTTAGATTTTTTAATCATAATGATAAATTTTTAAAAAAATATTTTTCAACCACAAAATTAAAACTTGTACAAAATAAAAATGTAGTAAAAAAGTAAAGAATGAAAAATACAAAACTTTATAGTGGTTCGGTCCAACTAAACCTACATTCACTCCCTGAAGACTCCCTCTTTAGGTATTATACTATATCAAAGTGACTCTCTTTTAGCTCCCACAATAAGATAAAGAAGCCCTTATAATTAACCTCTTCCACAGGTTAATTATAATTGTATGGTATGATTAGTTCAATTTTCTTATATTCTTATAGGATGTTTACTAGGATGATTGTAAATTATCTCTATCAATCTTCAAGTATGATTAACATCATATAATATATTCAATTCAAATATAAAGGGTTTATACAGTACAACCAATATCGTACTATATGATTAGTTTAAAAATCAAGAATTTCATTTAGTATGATATCCAATTTGACAGAATTTTTGACTCTATCAATCATACGATATGATCTACATGATATAGTATAGTTAAACATATTTATTAAGCATTGATATAATGGACTAATCATGAGGAATAATTTAAGCAAAATTTCAAATATTATAAAATATAATTAAGATCATACAATATGATTAGTTCAAAACTTAATTTTTAAAATACTTAGTTAAATTATCTTGGTGCTAAGGTTTCCTGATGGAGAAAAAAATCGTACAGTACGATCTTCATTATACAATATAATTAGTTCATTAGCATTAATTACATAATTAATTAAGCTTTAATCCTCTTTTTTGTATTACTAGTAATAAAATATGATTGTAATTGTACGATACAATTAGTTCAAAAAATCTCAGCTCACTTTTCTCACACCCTTATGTGTGAGTGCACATTCGTGAATTTAGCATACTTCCTTGTATGACCAGAATTAAGAAATATAAAATAATGAAAAATGAAAAGTACAGTCTTTTGAAAGACATGGGCCTTAAACAATCTTGAGCAATGTATGATGTACTACATCCTATTCTGGCCTTAAACAATCTTGAAATGGTAATACACAAAAATAAAAAAAATCCAATATATATGCTAGAAAAAATAAAATTTCAATCAATAATTTTTATTATCATAAAAATCACAAGCTAGGGATCCTAAATTTTAATAATCTTTACTTTTTTTATGATGACAAATTTTTTTGGTTGAAAAAGCAAGTTAATAATTTTCTCCTATTTCCCCCTCAATTTGTGATAAAATTGAAAATAGGGGTGAGTAAGATCATTTTTAATTTTATTTAATAAAATATTAAAGAAAAAATGCACTAGAAATATAAGATACACAAGATATGAATAAATACACAAATAATCAACTACTACTTTCCCTTTTGACATCACAAAAAAAGAGGATCAAGCTGAAATATAAAAAAGCTACAAGACAGGGAAAAGAATAAAAAAAACATAAATTATATGAATCCTAAAAAAAGGAAGGCCCCTAATGAGGAGGTGGTGGTGGTGGTGGCTAAAAATATAAGTGAATGGATAAAAATTATTCCCCAAACCACACCATATTTACCATGAAATATTTGCCTAATGTTATTATTGATGTTACTGAATATGAGTATCCAGGCGAGGCTCCAATCACTATATCAGCTCCTCATAAAGGTAAGGCTGGTATATTAGGACAGGTGGTGGCATTGGTAATGGCACTGGTACTGGTACAGGCTCTAGTGCTAGTGTAACTACAAGACCAACTCCCCTTCCTCATCAAAATCAGGTTCTTCTTGCTCTTTCCCCGGTGATGATGAAAAAGAATATGGAAAGATCCGCCGGTGTAGAAGATAGGAAAATGGTTGACAGTAGTAGGGTAGGTAAGCTCATATTTTTTTATCCAGGATATATGAAATGACATGACCATGAGAAATATTTCCCTTCCTTTAGGTCAAAGGAAGACAAATGGTAGTAAGGTTATGAATATAATCAATGATCATTTGGGCTTCATGAAATTGGGTTTTGGACATAATGAAGTAGGTGACCAATGAAAAAAGTTGAGTAATATTTACATGTTCCCCAACTTTAGGAATGATTGAGATTTGAAGGACATATTGGATAATATACTCATTTTGATTTAAGGAGTAGACTAGTTGTTGATGTTGATATAGGCTAACATTTTTACTGATTAAAATTTGTGCACTCGAATCAAAGTATCCTCTAGAAGATTTTGATTTGGATCAAGGTCCTTTTGTTGATAAGTGAAGATACGTGCCTAAATTTTTCTTTGTAATTTATGTGTATCCTACAGACATATTTTCACATGATATGAGTAATAGCATTGACCTTTAAGTTTGAGAAGAATTCATAGATAAGTTCTAAATTGAAGGGAAAGGCAGGGGTAAGCAAAAATTTGAGAGATGTGGTAAAGAGGTTTATCACCTCATAGTTTAGGGCTTGTTGATTCAACACTCTATATGATGTAATGCAACTTCCTTGTACCTATAATATGCAACTTCATCTTCTACAGATTGGAAACAATCATCAATAGGAAAATGAGATGAAGAGGCTCCTTGGGTCAGTTGATCACGCTTGTTGCCATCGACCATTTAATCAAGTGAAACTATGATTCAAGGATGAAGAAAAGATTTGAAGGATTAAATGAGTTAAACTTTAGAAATCCTTACAATTTATATAATTTTAACCAATCATACAACATGATTAGATGAATTTAATTTTTATGGGTGATGTTTTAAAAAAGAAGGAAATGCGTTCATCCAAAAGAGTTGTTTGTATGACTTTGACTAAATTGATTATAAAATGTGATAGGTTAATTATTATCATACCGACTGATTTGAATTTTTTAATGGATTTTAATATGTGTATCATATAGTATGAAGAGGTGTTCACACGGTATGATTACCAATAATTGAACATATAAAGATCAATGTTTTAACTGAGGGCAAAGATTTATGCAGGGATGTGTAGATAGTACATTACGAAGGTATAATGTGAACAAGTTTAAATTTTAAATTTTTTAAATTTAAAATAAAGGGTGTGTGATGGTAATGGAACATATACTAAAATGCAAATATAATAATAAAAAAAAACATAAAACATAAAATAATAAATAAATAGTCAAAAAAATTCAAAAAAAAGTGAAACACATTTAAAACATACAAAATGAATGATTTATTTAAAAATAGAGGAATTTAGATTCATCATGAATCAAGCATGAATGTCTATAACACCTTTTCTAGTTCTGAAGATACTAAAGGTGTCATATGCAAAAGGTTTGGTAAAGATGTCTACCAATTAATCTCTAGTAGCTATATGATGTAGTTCTATATCTCCCTTAGCAACATAATCTCTAATGAAATGATGCATAATATCTATATGTTTATTGTGGGAATGTTGGATTGGATTTTTGGAAATTCATATGGTCCTAGTGTTGTTGCATATAATAAGAATGGTGCATATTGGTAGTCTAAGATCTATGATTTATTGCTTTATCCATAAGACTTGAGAAACAAAACTTCCTACACTAATTTATTCTACCTCAGCGGTGGATAGAGCCATTGAATTCCGTTTTCTACTAAACTAGGAAACAAATGAATGACCTATGAGCAGATAGGTTCCTGAGGGTTTTTTTTTTATCTACCCTACATCCTATAAAGTTAGTGTCTGAATATCTAATGATTTTAAATGATGGGCTATGTTTAGGGTATCAAATACCTAGGTTTTGGGTGCCTAATAGGTATATAAGGATTTTCATAATGGTAGTCATATGAGATACTTTGGGATCAACCTTAAATCTAGCATAGAGATATACACTAAACATCCAATTATCCCTCTATATTTCTTTTGATTAACTAATTTTTTATTGAGATCCTAATCTAAATGAATGACAGAGCTTATGGGAGTATTAGTTGCCTTAGAATTATCCATCTTATATTTCTTAAGAATATCATTAATGTATTTTGATTGGCTAAGAAAGGTTCCATCATCCCTTTGCTTCACACTAAATCTAAGGAAATAGGTAAGTTCTCCCATCATGCTCATCCCAAACTCCTCATTCATTCTTTTTGAAAATTCATCACAGAGATTCTTATTTGTGGATCTAAATAATAATCATCAATATAAATCAAAATAATGAGTAGATCTTCTCCTACTTTCCTAAGGAATAAAGCGGTGCCTACAAAACCCTTAATAAAGGTTCTATTTAAGAGGAATGTGCTCATCCTTTTTTACCAAGCTCTAGGTGCTTACTCAATCTGTATAATTCTTTCTTTAATTTGAATACATGATTGAAAAATTAAGAATTTTTAATACATGTGGGTTACTCAACATATATATCTTATGTAATCACCCTATTTAAGAAGGTACTTTTAACATCCATCTGATAAAAATTAAATCAAATAAAGCAAACAAAGGCTAACAGTACTCGAATGGGTTTTAGTCTAGCTAAAGCGGTAAAGGTCTCATCTTAATCTATTCCTTCAATTTGATTATACCCCTTAACTACTAATCTAGCCTTATTCCTAATCACTTACTAGAGTCAATCATTTTATTCTTAAAAACCCACTTAGTTCCATCCAAACTTTGGTCCTTAGGTCTTATAACCAGTTCCCATGTATCATTCCTAATAAATTTATTTAATTCTTCTTGTATTGCTAGGATCCATATCTCATTGGCTAGGGCTTGATATATATGTTAGTGTATTCTTCCATGGAAATGAATGTAGAAGGACTAACCTCCTTTCTAAGTTTAGGCATAGTTATAATACCTTCAAATGTATCTCCTAGGATAAGTTCTCTAGGGTGACTAGATGAGTATCTCCATTCTTTAGGCAAAGGCTCCTGAGATTCTACTATATCTCCTAACTCAATGGATTCTACCCCTTGGGTGACCTATATTGCTTCTTCTTCTTTTAACTTAGGCTTAAAAATTTTATCTGATTCATCAAACATGACATGTGTAAACTCTTATACTACTAAGGTCCTCTTATTATAAATCCTATAGGCTTTGCCTACAGATGAATATCCTAAGAAGACTCCTTCATCAGATTTGTGATCAAACTTTCTTAGAGATTATTTTTGATTAATAAGGACAAAACAGCTATAACAAATAGCATGCAAGTGAGATAGGATGGGTGTCCAACCCTTATGGACCTCATAGGGTGTCTTATTTAACTTGGATCTAACATTGACCCTATTCAACACATAACTAATAATCTTTACTACTTATGATGAAAAATATCTAGGGATAAAATACTTCACTAACATGGCCCTATTAGCTTCTTCTAAAGTCTAATTCTTTCTTTCAAATATTTTATCTTGCTTAAAGGTCCTAGGCGTAGAAAAGTTATAATCGATTCCTACCTCCTCATAAAAGATTCAAACTTATTATTTTTAAACTCTCCACCATAATCACAATGAAGAGTTGATATCTCACATCCTAATTGTATATGTATTTGGGTAGAGAAGGTTTTAAATTCTTCAAATGATTATTTCTTTTGTGCTAGGAATCCATCCCAAGTGAATCTAAAGTAATCATGAACAATCACAAATCCATATGATTTCCCTCCTAAGCTCGCTGTACTAACGGGTCAAAATAGATCCATATGTAGAATTTATAGTGGCTTAGAGGTGATGAGTTCCTTGATTGAATAAAATGAAAGCTTAATTTGCAATGTCATTATCATTTTATGCTATAGAGCTTTCACTATCTAAGTCATTGGTTTTCAAGGCCATAGTCTTTTTATTTTTCCTATCACCCGCGTTAAGTAATCTTCAACTCACACCTTGCTCATAGGAAATAAAGGAGCCAAGCAAGTTATCAATCGAATACACATTCAAATCTTTAGATTCAAAAATTATAGTGACCTTAACATCATAAGTAGTAGGTAGGTAACATAAATTATTATTAACCTTTTTAGAGTTTGAAAGTTCTCTACCTAATGCATATAGGGATGTCACTATTTGAGTGAATCTAATGTACATTTTAAATAAAGTCTCGCTAGGTTTCATGTAAAATAGTTCATAGCTATGCAGTAAAATATTTAACTTAGACTGTTTGCATTTACTAGCTCCCTCAGAAGTGACGCAAAATCTATCCCAAATTCTCTTTCATGCAGTACATGTAGACACTCTCATATAATCTTCAAATTTCAAAGCATAAAAAATCAAACATTTTGCATTCAATTGAGTGAGCTCTTTATCCTCATGACTATATTCAATAAACAAGACATTAGTTTTAGCTCCATTAACTTTTTGGGATAGAAGTGAATAACTAGTTTGAATTATATGCTAAATTTTAAAATCAATAGTTTACAGAAATGTAGTCATATGATTTTCTTAAAAATTAAAAAGAATGTTTTTAAACAGAGGTGGACAAGTTATAAAATAACCCTCTACAATATTTCTATTACCAAAATGCACCGTAAGGTCTTTACTTGGGGATTTTAAAATTGTGGATTCCAAGGCCAAATCTGATACCACTTGAAAGTTTAGGGATGTTGCAAGACATTATTAAACTATCCCAAGTGCAACAAGAAGGGGGGGGGGTTATTAAACTATCCAGGAGAGGGGGGGGGGGGGGGGGGAGATGAATAGGTACTTAAGAAAAAAACTAAAACAAAAACTCTTTTTTTATGTTTTATGCAATATAAAAACTTTTAAAAACAAATTCTAGATGAGTAAGTAACACAAGAGGAAGCAATTTAAAATTTGATTTTCTTTTTTAAAGTTTTGAAGCACGAAAAAATCAAGAGGAATAAGTTATTTTTTTATAACATAAATTAAATCTAATTATAGCTTACTATGAAAAATTAAACTCATGCAGGAAATTTAAAGTTTGGAAAATAAAAGAGAAAAAAAGAAAAATAAGAATGAGCACACAAGAAAGTTTATATTGGTTATGTAAACCTTAATCTACATCCACTCCTTGGAGTGCTCATATCTAGGTATTATACTAACACTATAGTGACTCTCCTTTTTTCCCCTCAGAAAGGCAAATAAGCCCTTACGAATCACTTCCATCAAACCTGGTGTGGTAAAGAACTGAAAGCTATGTCACCCTCCTGGTGACGACAACAAACCTTCAATCCTTTTTTACACTCCTGGTGAAGGTAGAGAACCCACAAAATCTTTCTCACCCTCCTAGTGCTGGAAGAGAAGCCATAAAATCTTTTTCACCATCATGGTGATGGAAGAGAACTCTCAATCATTTTTCACCTTCATGGTGAAGGCAAAGAACCCAAGACCATGACTTTGAAGCTTCTCTCCCTAGAGCAACTCCAAGAACTCACCAAGTCCCATGGAGTAAGCAAGGTGCAAGCTTACCTGGAGGAACCATGTGAAGAACCCACACACTCCTTCTCCATCACATACAACCTCACTTTCTCCCTCTCTAAACCCAAAGTTCTCTCAAGAATTCTCCATCAAAGTTCTTTCAACAGCCAAAAGTCTTATTAGAGACTTCATTGAGTTGCTTAAGTAAAAGGCTAAAAAAAACTAAATTTTTAATTAGGTCATCACTATTTGTATAATTTGATCTAGGTTCATATAATACTATTAGCATAAGATAGGGGTTCATCCATTACGTTGGAATAGTCATTCAAATGAACTATTTTAATTTTACGTAGTTATCATACATTATGATCGTAAGTTCATACGATATGATTAGTTCAATTTTCTTCTATTTGTATAGAATGATTAATGGGATGATTTGAAATCATCTATGTCAATTTTCTAAAATGGTTAACATTATATAGTATGTTAAATTTAAATATTAAGGGTTTGTATAGTACGATCAACATTATACTATACTATTAGTTCAAAATTAAAGTTTTTGTCTAGTATGATTTCTTGGATGATCAAATTTCATCTTTGTTAATCATATGGTACGATCTACATTATACAATATGATTAGTCATATTTATTAAGTCTTTATTTAATAGACTATTCACATGAATTAATTTAAGTATGATTTCAAATATCATAAAATACGATTATGATCATATAGTTTGATTAGTTCAAAATTTGATTTTTAAAATACTTAAATTATTTAGCAGTTAGGATTTCCTGATGGAAACAAATCATATAGTACGATCTACATCATACAACATGATTTTTCATTAGTATTAATTACACAATTAGGCCTTAACCCTCTTTTTCCTTATAACAGATCATATAGTATGATCACAATCATACGGTACGATTAGTTAAAAATCTCCACTTACTTTTCTCACTCCCCTGTGTGTGTACACGGTCGCTAATTAAGCATATACCCTTATATGAGCAAACTCAGGAAATATAAAATAAAGGAAAATAAAAAAATATTGACTCTTTTGAAAGACATCATATTCTACCAAAACTTGAGCCTTGATCATTCTTGAGCAGTGTATGATATACCTAAAATATTAGTACTCACAAAAGAATAATATCCAATATATATACTAGAAGAAATAAATTTCAATAAATAGTACTTGTTATCATCAAACTCACAAGCCAGGGATCCTAGATTGCAATAATTCTATAATGGCATTTCAGAATGAAAATAGAGTTTAAAAATTTATTATTTATGTAATTAAGTATAGTAAAGAGAGTAGCATATCATCCCAAAAGATAAACATAATATTCAATAAACATATTTGAATATGGAGAATAATGATTAGTTAGAAAAGTTTCTACCAACATATGGCCCATGGATCAGGAGGATCATAATTTCCTTCCATCCATTCAAAATCTAATTTACATGAATGGAAGAAAATTAGAGTCCTATAAACTTGCTAAGGTAATGGATTATAAAGCTAATATGAGAGTTTAACTCATCTAACTTTATCTTAGTTATAAAATTGCAACCAAATATTCATTAAGAATGAGCTTTAAAGAAACCATTATAAAATTTGGAGAGTTGAATAATTTATTCTTATTTTATAATGTAAAAACCCATTTAAATCCACCAAAAAATTATTAGATGTGGTGAGTATGCCAAAATATTAATTTTAAATTTGTTAGTGGGTGATATCTTGACCCTATTCAGAGTCTATTTAGGCATAAAAAGCAAGGAGAGAAATAATGAGATGATGTATGCTCACCTTACCTAAGAATATGATGGATTCAAATTTATTTGTGGGTGGTACATTGACCCTATTGGTGAGTTTATCTTGGTAGAAAAGGAAATATAAGAGGAGATTAGGTAGGCGAGTATGAAGAATATGCACACTTACTGCATCTAAAAGAAACAACTACTTGCGAGTCTACCACAACAAATAGAGAAAGCAGAAGAAAGAATGATTGGGTAAGGATAAACATTCTAGAATCAAATACTCTATATAAATAGTGAAAATAATATAATCTTCATAACAATAATCTTAATATCCAAAAGATACCCTTCAACTCCTTTATAAGGATGAGAAGGATACAAGAGATATTACTTCTAAATAAATAATACGTAATACATAAATGATTAGCTATAGACTATTTTAGGCACTTGAATTAGTTCTTGATGTGTATACATAAACATCAATTTCAGATGTGGCTTTAGGTACCTCGAGTGGGTACTTATGAAGAGTGCTCTTAGTCTTAAAAAATGTCTATTAAGTGAGTTTCTTGGGATACTATCCTAATCGAGTTCTCTTTAGTGAATTAGATAGTTGAGTGAGCTAAATGTGTTCTCTTGGTGAGTGTATTGAGTGAGTACTTTTGGTGAATACTTTAGGTGGGTGCCTTTTGTAAGATTTCTTGAGCTTGGTTCTCTAAATGAATAATGGAATCATTATTATGGGGTTGACTTATGTGCATCTCTTATAATTTTGATGAAAGTGTGATGCCTCATAATCTAATTTGAAATAATTATTCTTTTATCTTTTAATAAATAACTACCAAATCTACCTAATTTCTTTTATCAATATAAATACCTGTAGAAAATAAAACTATCGATCAAAACATTAATATATACATTTATATCTATTTCATCAAAAAAATAATATATATAATCTCATAATCTATACAATCATATCATAACTACTCTATCATGAGTACAAAAGATTTGCTAAAATAACAAGAATCTATACCTAAAAGATCCTGATCAATCTCACACTCACTCTCCCTTACCTTGACTTGAGATCATTTAACCATATATAATGAACTCAAGAGCCCAACAAGTAACCAAATTCTATAATTTAACTCAAAGTATGATAAAGGAACAATATGCATGTCAGCAATCTATACAAAAATAATAAACCTACATATATTAGGAAATAATAGTAAAGTTGATAAAATGTAAAATAGTACATTGGTAAAACTAGTAAACCAATATGGGTGTTAGATTAATTAAGCAGTGAACAAATCAATACAATTAATCAGTAAAAAAATCATATAATTGATAAAACCAAAGAATCAATAAAAATCATCTGAATTATATCAATATATTAAAACCCGATAATAGTCTACACATACTATTCAATATGATACATGCTTAGTATATTATATGCTCAGTATATCATATACAATATCATTATAAAAAATTAGTAGCATTAAATAATATCAATGTTCGTATCTGTAATATAATAGTCCATTATCATTTATAAAATAGGTGGCAATAATAATAAAATAATATAATTATAGTAAATAAAGAAATTAATTATAAGGTCATATAGTAATAATGAATCAGTAATATGCATTTAATAATCATACTAAAAGTAAGAAGTTCAAATTTAGGTTGTTTTTTTATTAGTGAGTTAGTTGTTAGTAATCATTGGCTCAGTATACAGAGTCATTACTCTTTACCCATCAACATAGTAATAACTTATTATAACTCCCAATCAGTGTATCACGTGAATTAGTAGATGATACCACTAAACCATAATATTTATAGAAAACCCTGTCGGTCCACCATCATATACAGGTCAATCAATCTCTAACCAACATTAATGAATAACTTCTTTACTTATTTTTACCAGCACACACATTATTATAACACAACTATAACCATAATAATGCTCATGTATTACTCAATCACATACTCACATTCATTTCTAATGCATTATAATAAATAAAATATAATTGAACTTAATTCAGAAAGTGCCAAAATATTCTAACAATAAGCAAAATAAAACCCTACTAAGCAGAAACTCATATTTTTAGAAATTAAATAAATTACTATAGATTATATATAACTATATTATAAAAATTTAATTAAACTAAAACACTATTTTTAAATGTCATAATAAAATTTTGAAGTAATAAAAATTACTATTTTATTTTGAAATTAGCTAGCTAAAAATCTAAAATAAATACTTAAAATATTCATATATTTATATATTTTTTTATATTTTTGAATTGGGAGCTCCAAAAATTATGAATAAATAGTCATAAAATAACTTATCATATTTAGAATATTTTTGTAAAATTAGTTTACAAAATAGACATGTGTCAATTTCTTCAGAATTTGCACCAATGCCTCATTGGGTTGAAGTCTATTAATTGAGGTTATAAGCTTCTTCCGTAGTTAGGCTTGCTTGAGGAGTGTGTTTGAGATTCTATCTCTAGGTTGAGCTTTATTATGGCGAGTGCCTGCCATTATTGAATCTTACATAGGGAATTTACCTAGTAAATAGGGCTAATATTGGACAAGTGGACCTCTTAATCTTACTCTTATGAGGCAACCTTTAGTGTGATCAAGCACTTGCCCTTATTAAACCTTGTTGGAGTGAGTATGTCATGCCCCCAAATCTAATTTGAAAGAATTATTTCTTTATGTTTTAATTAATAATAAGAGCTAATTAATTTCTTTCAAAATAAAATTTCAGTAGAAACACAATTTGATTATGAATATAAATATAAAAAAATAAAACATATATAAAGCAATAAAATCGATAAAATCATAAATTTATACGAATGAAGAAGAAAAAAAAGTAATAAATAATCATTCATAAATCACATGTCGTAGTAGTGCTATTTAATAATTAAAAAGATAATATATCTCATTAAAATTGAATCATATATGAGGACAATCATAATCCATAAGAAGTCAGCACCATTAACTCAGTATAGACATGATGTTTAGTTATTCTATTTTAGTATCAAATCACTACCATACATAACTTGCTTATTAATAGGAATCACGTGCTCAGTAATAATAAAATTTTAAATGGTGAATATATAGTAATAATAATGAAAGTGAATTAGTAATAGTATTAGTATCAATAAAATCTATAGTAGTATTAGGAAAATAGTATGGTAATTGTAAATCAATATAGTGATAGTAAATCAATATATTGAATGCATCCCAATAATCACACTAAACAAGTAAGAAAATTTAGCTAATATTGTGCTTTTTCAATAATAAGTAAATCATTAACAATTAAATTAGTAAACAAAGTCATCATTCTTTATCCATTGGTATATTAATCATCTCCATATAACTCCCAATTAGTGAGTCACTTGAATCAGAAGAGGATAACACCAAACTACAATATTTAAATGGAAACTTATTGATGGGGGAGATGGAGTAACCTAAAGAATTATGAAAAAGATTTAGGGATCTATCAATCCCTAAATAATTCTTTGGTTTTCTTTAATATAAAAACTATAAAAGCCCTACTTAATATAAAAAGTATACGTGCTAAAAAAAGTAATATAGGGATAAAGTAGAGTATCGATCCCACAAGAAAGAATATTTACTTACAAATACTAGTACTATTTACTTCAACTATAATAATTATTCTACTCAATAAAATAAGTTTTGGTGGAGATTCAATCACTTAGTTTGAAATAAAATAAATTAAACAAAACACTATTAAGATAAACTAATTTGGATTGATGTAATATAAATATAATTTTCCTATTGATTCTCTTTTATATTGAAGCTATTTTGAGCACATGCATCACTGACAACTCAGTCAAATGTAAAGAGATAAATGATAGATTAAACTCTTCCAACCTCAATACCACTCAAAACTACCATAGTTTATCACCCAATGAAAATCTTAGAAGAGTAAGTAATGTGTGTACTATTAAAAACCCCTCATGATAATTCATCTCTATAAACTTAATACATGACAAGCACTATGCCTATGCTTGCATCATACCAATCTAATATACCTAGTTGTGCATCATAAAATTATTGATGAAGAGAACTCATTAGTACTTAATATTTCATTTGTATTATCAAAACAAAACTTGAAAATTTAGCTAGACATGAACAATAAGTGAAGCCTATTCATTTTTATTAATAGCACCAAAGAAAGAAATCACAGAAGAAAAGATATCACTAGATGGTTCAATGATCTCCTCTTCTCTCCTTCTGAAACTTATAAAATTGCTTATATAAACACAAGACAAACACTCTAATGGAATGTATCTAGTACTTCTCTAAATTCTCTTTTTTTTTTCAATCCTAAGAAAAAATCACACAAGCACTATAAAGGCTAAAATTAAATAAGTGACTAAACTCCTCTAGTAACATTATAGACAGACTATTCATAAAAAATATAAAAAATGGATTCTAGCACTACTGTGCTTGAGACACGTGCAGCGCGATGCTCATAAAATGAACTAACACCACAACACTGAAGGGTTTCCTTCGCTATGATTCTTGTTGATATGGACCCACTATTTAATATATCAAAGTGTTGCTTCACTGTTATATTGTAGCCTAAACAACTATAATTATAACACCATGGCATTGTTGATGGTTAAGTGTTACAACATTGATGTGGCACTTCCTTGACTTAGCACGTTGAAATTTAGCACTGCGGCGTTGTGCGTACAGAGATTAGGCTTTATAGCACTAACTCCTCATACACTGTGATGCTGGATTATTAGATGAGATTTGCGGCACTAACTCCTCCTATGCTTTAGTAATATCAAAAAGAGACTAGGCACCACCATGTCCATATCTGGGTGCTCAAGCATTGTCAACAATGGTTCTATGATGGTATTATGTCTAATGCAACGACGTTGTACCATACTTTAAATTTTTTCTCTTTTCCTATATATTCTTTCAAAAACAAAGCTAATATAGTACATTTTTATATGCAAATTAACTTATAAAATTAAACATTATTTACACTTATCATTTGTCGACTCACCATCCAATATGGGTCAGTTAGTCTCCAGCCAACTTCAGTGAGTAAATAGCCTTTACTTACTTTCATATACATTATTATTCAATAGTATATAAGTAATAACAACCAGCTATAACCCAATCACATACTAATACTCATTCAATATGGTTGCAATAATAATAGAATCGTATTAATTCTCAAAATCAATATTATTATTAAATGGTACATAACATAATAACTACACTTTTATCCAATGAAACTTTTAAAAGAACCAATCAAAATATCCAAAATAATCAAAATCATAACATATAAAAAATTATGTAGTAAAAGTTCACTAAATATAGAGAAAATGCAATCAAAATCATTTTGAGAGAATTCAAATGATTAAAATCAAAATTATTGAAAATGAAAATAGGATAAGAGTCACCTTCAATAATTTATTTATTTTTAAAAAGGAAAGAAATGAACTAGTGGCCAAACACCTAGTTTCCTCTTTTCTTTCTCCTCTTTCCCCTCTCCTTCTTCTTTCCTACTTGATTTAGTAAGGAAAAAAATGAGAGAGACAAGGAAATGGTTTAGTGGAGAGAAAAAAGTATATAAAAGCTTATTTTCGTGCTTAGCACATGGTGCCATGACCCAGCACAACTGTGGTGCATGTTGAATAAAGAATTACTATAAAATAAAGTCTTTAACATCTTGACTATGATTTTTAGCACCATTGCACTCTTAAGCACAATGTCATAACTCCCACAGACACAACAATACAACACTTTAGTTCAAATTCATTGCTCCCACATGCACAACACTTTAGTTCAAATAAAAAATAATATTTTCATTTTAAATATATTTTCAAAATAATTTTATTGTTACAATCTATCCATCTTAGAAAAATACCATCCCTGATATTTCCCTCAAGGATTCAGGCGAAAAACTTGCACAAAATACTTAAATCTCATTAGAGAATCCAAACTAAACTATAAATTAATGTGTATTATGCATTCAGGTAGTTCAATAAATCATAAGTCATTCATTTATACAATGAAAAGCTATGTCAATCAATATTTCAAAATAAAAGTTTTTACCAATCGAACTCTGAAGTTTTGTTGGCCTTCCTAATATAACAAGTTACATACTCATGGTATCACTAGAGTAGGTGATGTCAATCTTGGTACAAAAAAATTACTCTGTCTACAACTGAAAAATCTATCGTTAGCCCTATATGTCAATCATTCACGATATGTTCTTATTCCTATAGTCCTCTATTCTTCAGTATGCCTAGACTATCTTGCTCAAAAATAAGTTTTTCCTCCATGTCCTCGATATGGGAAATTTTTTACCTTATTTCCTTACTGTCCACATTAAAATCATCAACCTATCAATAGGTAGCACTGACTTGAATGTTTTCTCCTATAATGGAAACATTCACTATAACTATAGATGTTTGTAGATGCTATAAATCCAGATCATTTCAAATCAATATATCTTCTTATGTTATCACTGATACTATGCTTATCCTTTCTTAATTTATTCATGTTCCTCCTCTTTCTCACATAATACATGGAACCCACATCAATATTTGGATTTCAATACTATCAAATCAATCTCTATTTGTCTAGCTCTCTTACTAACGTAAAAACCTTGAATTTATAAAGGTATAACTAATTTTTCAACTATAACAATTTTCTTCAGTAGTGGGGATCAAATGAGGAGTCTAACTAGCGCGTTCTATAAAATTGGCTTCATATTGCATCATGATCTAACATCCTTGTTCCAATTTAACAAAGGCTTATTGTATCTATTATCGGGCTGATGATGGTACAAACTATTATAACTAAAAAATTTGAAAACTACATTTGGAACTACAACAATCAAGAATTTATTTAGGAGTAATTCTAAGAACAAATCATAAATCTTCTTCTCTATAACATCTTTATTATTGTGTTTTAGTTTTCCTAAATTTTTCATAATTTTTTGGCAATAGTAAAATTCCTTAAGAAATTGGCACCTAACGGTACAGTGGGGTTTTGGGACCATTAAGTGTCTATTTCACAAACCAATTTCACTTAAAATTTTTAATTAAAATAAATTATTTCATGAATATTTGTCTATAGTTTTTGGAACCCCTTAAAGAGTTTCTATGAATTTTATACTAAAAATTCATTAAAATACTATTATTACATTATTATTTTTCTTAAATATCTAAATCCACTTAATAACTTCTTAATCCATTAAACCATTCCATAATTCATTTTTAACAGAGAAAGGAAAAAACATATGGGGATTTAAGAAAGACAGAGAGAGAGAGAGAGAGAGAGAGAGAGAGAGAGAGAGAGAGAGAGAGAGAGAGAGAGAGAGAGAGAGAGAGATGCTAGGTTTTGGGTGTTGTAGAGCAATTTTTGTTAGTCGGCCTCATTTAGAAATTTGCTTGTCTCGAGATAGGTTATGTTTTGCCTATTTAAGATTTCAATAATTTTATATTTTTGATATTTTTTATGATAAAATTTTTATTTTTCGTTACCGAAAAATGATGATAACTTTGTTTTGGTAAAACTTTCATTGTGTAACTATTTATATATTATAGAGATTATGATTACAAACATTTTGAGTATATTCTAAAATTTTTTACCATGTGATTTTGAAAAAGCAGTGATTTTTACCTACATAGAAATTTTTTTGACATATAAAAATAGTGCTTTAGTTCAATTAAAGCTTCAGAATAATATTTTAAATAATTTTTTAGTAATTTAATCATGTTTTGTAAATTAAGAATTTTTACTCGATAGTATTTCTATTATTTACCATTGGGTCATTTTGACAATTTTTGAATTCAATCCAATTATTCTTTAATTAATGAAATGCATTGAAAAATATATTATGAAGTGTTATGATCTTATGTCGACACAAGTGGGCGATCGAGATGGTATTCAATTACATCGGTGCAATAGGTGACTAAGGTGGGATTCTGTTATGTCGGTGCCAATGAATGATTGAGATGGGATTCTATTCTTCCAGTGCCAGTGAGCGACTGAGGTAGGATTCTATTATGCTGGTAAGATTTTATTACCTTAGTGTTATTATGATGGAGCCAATGGGCTACCGAGGTGGGGTTTTATTAGGAAGTGTTTACTTTTAATTCAGTTCATTTCACTATTTATTTAATTGTATTTAATTTCAATATATAAGTCAGCACTTTGATATCAGATCTTTTGGTTTTAGTTATTAATTTCTATTTTATGCTATGATAGTCTACTGAACTGTTTTAGCTCATTCTTGATTTTGCTTTTATTTTTAGGCCTCAAAAGTGTAATGAGTGAGCTGAGTAGTTTGGATAGTATGCCCCAATCTATGTTGTAGGTATGTTTTGGTTAGTTTTGATTTTTGTTGGCTTGCCTTTTTTTGTGCTATATGTTGCCAAACGCTATTGTAGATAGATTTCAGATTATATATGTTTTGGATGATATATATAAATCATATTAAGATTTCGTAGCTTTTTTCTTTATGTTGCATTCAATAGTAGCTCTATATAGTATATAAATTAGAAGTTTTATTTCAGTACTTCTCAAACCAAATCTTAGGGCCAATGTTACCACAATCGAATACAATATGATCTGTGTGATATTGGGTCATATCAGGTCGGGTTGTATCATAAACACTATAGTAAGCACATTCTAAGTAATCTATGCATTAGTTTTACCCTGAAATTTCTCTCTCTATTGTTTGACCCACCATCTCTCTGCTACACCTTCAAATAGAAAAATACTAATGATACCTTCCAATTCTTTGGGCTCTACATACTATCAAAGATCTTTTCTATCCTCAATAGACAATCTTTTATAGCATGGGGTTCTATAGCTCCCTATTGTCTTACTCAGTGTATCTCCCATTATGTGGTATATACCACTAGCCAACTATAAAACACTGTCTAATGATATAGGAGTTTTATTGTGTTATTCATTCAACACATTTTTTTAGGACAAATTCATTCAAGTGTTCACTTACACAGATATGTTTGAATAATTTATGCATAGATTCAATTATTTATGCAAAAAATTGTACCTTAATCTACCCAATCTTACCCAACTCATAATCAATTCCGACATTTATGGTGATAACTTAATTATTCTAATAACCATGCTCTAATACCACATTTTTTATGCTCCAAAATTTAATTTAGAAGAATTATTATTTTTTATCTTTGAATTGATAACTAAAGCTATCTAAATTCTTTCAATAATAAAATATTAGAAGAACCAAAATCCATTGATAAATATATCAATACACATTTTTACACATTATACAAAAATCATGCACAATAACTATGAGTCTTATAATAATAGCATACTATCCACTCACTCATATTTATAAACAAATATATAAAAGATAAAAAACAAATAAAATAATAGTAAAAACTTGAGGAATCATGTAATAGATCAGTCTCACACTCCTGATCTTCTTCCATGATATGAAATCATTTAAAACATATATAATAAGCCAAAAAGCCCAGTAGTTCACTACAATCCTATAACTGAACTCAAGATATGGTAAGGAAATAATTTGTGTTAAGATAGTTACTATTTGAATGCTTTACATTTTTGCAACTTATGTAGTTTTGATGATTCCAAACATTATTGTTCAAATGTGTAGTTATCTCCTAACAATTTTAGAAGATTTGTATTTGCTCTTGTGTGTACTAACATTTCAGGAAAAACGAACTCCAGACTACGAAGACTTCAAATAAAATTAAGAATGAGATACTTTGTAAAATTTGAAGTTTGCATTTCTTTGAAATTAAATTGAAAGGGAGTGATTGTAATTGAGTGAATAAAAGCATACACACACACATAAGGAGATCATAAAAAAAAAAATTGTACTGATCGTACTGGACGATATCCGTTCGTACGGGACGATCAGACAGTTATCTCCTATTGAGCACATGGTACGATTGGTTCTCTGCAAAATTTTCGTCGAGATGAAATTAAATTATCGTCAATGGCGATTGGTCCTCTGGAAAATTTTCGTCAAGACGAAATTAATAATCATCCAGGATGATCTGGTCTCTGGAAAATTTTCGTCCAGACGAAATTAAATTATTGTCCATGGCGATTGGTCCTCTGGAAAATTATTTAGAGAAAATACAATCAAAATCATTTTGGGGGAATCAAATGATCAAAATCAAAACATTTGAAAATAGAAATAGGTTAAGTCACCCATAGGCATAGCGATGTAGTTCCCTAGCTTTAAAAAAAATATATATTAAATTTATTTTAATATATTTCAAGTTCTTACATAGTTCCCCTTTAAGTTAGGCATATCTTTGACATGTGCACGTCTTAGATGAGCTCCTTTGAATTAATCCTGGTTGGTCCATGTAAAATGTAAGTGCCTACTTATTTGGGTATACATTAAGTTCCACAATTCTATTACACCTTTGGAGAGTAAATTATAAAATAGATACACGAATTAGATAAAAAAGCATTTATTTTGTCTACTAACTAGTAAAAGAGAATGTAAAATTAAATTTTTTTATCTAATTTTGTTTCTTCCTCATAAAGAGTACTTTATCCATGATTAATATAATGATATTATCTTGACTTTGGTAACTTCATTGGTCACAAATATAGGTGACATGACATTTTTGGATCATGCTTTTCACTTTCCTTGATTTCTTATCTAACAACTTTAGCTCAAATGAAAATGGTCAACTCCACTCCTTTGAATTTATGTAGTATTGATCTTCTTTGAGGATGAGGAAATGGTGGCAAATGAGACTAATGATTGAAGTCATCTTTTGTACTCTTTCTATTGTTTACTCTAAAAAAGAAATAAAGTGTGTAATTAATGAAATGAATGAATGAAAAATAAACTTAATTGTTTTTCATTATTTTTTATCATGTATTTATATTTTTTCTTTTCTCATTTGAATCATGGTTGCGTGGCTCTTGACTCACCATTTAGATTGTAGTCCTATTTAAGAGTGCTCTTAACTTATAACTGAACTATTTCTGATGTTGGTAGTTTATAATTATGACACCTTAGATGGACCTTACCTTTCATTAGACTTATGTCTTTACGGAGGCAACCATCTAGACTTACCCACCATTAGAAGGGACATGGGTTCTATGTAATGTCGATCTCATTAAAGAGGGGGAGTTACCTCTTAGGGTTAGGTATTTTTATAGATTTCCTGGCTCACAATCACCTTAGATGGGTTTCATCTTTTTTTTTTTTTTTGACATTTATCAATATGGAAATAATAATCTAAACTCATTGGTTGGATGAGACTAACACTCAAGTTATTATGGATCTTCTCACAAAAGAATAAGTTAACTTTTAGGGCTAATCTTCTTTTTTCTCATACAAGTAATTGCTTATTGTTGTTTCAAATACACTCGAATGGCCTTATAGGTAATTCAAAAGTTCCCCTCAAAGGAAAGAGAAAGGAGAAAGCGAGTATAGTTACTTATTACATTCTATTTTAATAATGTTTTAAGTTTTTGAGTTATAACATTTTAGAATATAGAAATAGTTTTATTCTCAAAGCTTCACATAATATTTTTAACTTGTAAAGGTGATTCAATTTATATATGGAGGAAAACTTTACTATTTATAGATTATATGCATTCTAGGGGATCTTGGCTCTCCTTCAGCACTTTTAGTTATGGCCATTGCTTATTTATAAAGAGTTGTATCATTGCATTTGGAACAAATTTTGGAACACAACATATTCTTCCTCTTTTATTTATAACCAATATATCCTTGTAAGTCAAATTCCTTCAAATGATGGTCTTGACACTCTTTAAGTTTGAAGTATATTGACTTTGAACTCTGGTGAACTATGCTAAGTCCTAACCTTAATAGATCATTTTTTTTAGTCTAACTATTATGACCTGTGATGATTTGCGAGTTCACTTAGTGACTAAAATAAAAAAGAGGGTGAGTTTTGTGAATGTACCCAAAGGAGTGAGTTCCTCGAATATGTTGGAGGAACTCAGGCAAGTTTGTTGAGTCATCTTTTATCATTTTTTTTAATTTAGTTATCTTATATTTTTCTTAATTTAATTACTTTAATTTAATAATCTAAGGAAGGACTTACTAGGAAAAATGGTACGTATGAGTAAATTTTTTTTAATCTGAACAAACATGCAATATAATAATATGAGAGTACAATAACTTAGCTTATGGATAGAAAATATTCAATTTATTGATGCTAAAAATCCTCAACACTTCTTTTATTAAAGGGTTTATATTTGCTAAGTTCTGAGGTTGACTTGCTTCTTGATGCTATTATCATGCTTCATATAGTGCTTGAGTTCTACTCACTAACATCAATACATACTCACCATACCTAGTATGTTAGATAAAAATTTATCTGTGGGTAACACCATGAACTGATTGGAAAATCTAACTTTGAAGATAAAGAAAATGAAGAGGATAATAAGTATGTAAGTAAAGAGAAGATCCTTGCTCACTAAGCCTAAAAGGATATTAGATCCATAATTATTCATGAGCTACATACTCAATATAAATAATGTTATATTATAGTTGTTATTTTATCAGTGAAATCATGTTATTTTAATTATGTTTGTAGAGAAAAATGTAGGAAATGGGCAGAATTTTGAATTATGGTACAACACTGCAACATCATAGATAATACTTCCATATCACCATCATTAACACCACCAGAGCATCCATATATATACATAGCAATACCCACTCTTTGCTTGATTATTCCCTCAACATTGGAGGAGTCAGTACAACAAAGCCCAACCAACTATCCCAGTGTCCTAGCATTGGAAAATTCAGTGCCACAAAGCTCAATCTCTATCTATACAATGTCATGATGCCAAATTCTAGCAATGATAAGTTAAGGGAGTGCTACATGGACATCATAGTGCTCAATCGTAACCAGCATCATGGCGCAATAGTTATAACTATTCTTTCCATGATCTGCCAGTAAAGCAATGCATTGATTCATTAAATAATAGGTCCATATCAACAAGCACTATAATGGAGGAAATCCTCCAACATTGTGATGTTAGTTCATTTTATGGGCACAATAGCACATGTGTCTCTAACATCATGGTGTAAGAGTTCATTTTCTGTGTTTTCTATAAATAGTCTGCTTGTAATGTTAGTATGGAGTTCAATCACTTGTTTAATTTCAGTCTTTATAGTGCTTCTCTGATTTTTCCTTAAGAGTGACAACTAAGGTAATTAAAAGAAATACTGGATACATTCCATTTGAGTGTTTAGCTTGTGTTGTGGAAATAATTCTATAAATTTAAAGAGGAATGAAGAAGAGACCATTGAATCCATCCAATAATATCTTTTATTATGTACTTTTTTTCTTTTGTGTAATTAATGAAAATAAATATGCTTCACTTGTTCTCTATGTATGGATTAATTCTCTAGTTTTTTATTGATGGTGTAAATAAAATATAAAATACTAATGAGTTATGTTAATTAATAATTTCATGATATTTTTAATAAACCATGTCTTTCTTTAATGCATATGGTGGCTATATATGTAGTTAATATCTTGTGTAATGTAGATCTTAGGAATATGAAAGCAGGCCCAACTAGGTATGTTGGAATTGTTTGATGTAAGAATATACATAGTGCTTGTCATGTATTAAATTTATAGATATGAATTGTTATGAGGGGGTTTTAATAATACAAGTTTTACTTACTCATCTAAGATTTTCATAGGGTGACAAACTATGGGAGTTACTATCATTAATAGTATTTAAATCATACTCTCCCAATTTTATAGATGATCGTAATCCACCAAAAGTGTATAACTACTTAGAATTATAGCTACCGGAGAAGTGAAAGTAGATAAAGCATATGAACCACTATCTAAGGATTCACCATATCAAATAGCCACTAAAAATTATTTATGCCCATTTTCTTAATTAATTCATAAGCTTTCTCAAATGCTACATCTATAATCATTCTTAGGGATCTGACAAATTCATTATAAAAAGTTAGAATAACAAACCAGTAAGGTAAATCATAAATAGGTCATTTCTTATGTATTTTCTTAAATATCTCCAAACTCCTATAAATTTATGCCCCTTCAATTTGGGTAAAAGAAGTGATATCATTTCTAAGCTTTGCAACTTTTGAAGGTGAGAAATACTTAACTAGGAATTTGTGTGCCAAGTCATTTGAGTAGTTATAGAGTCGAGGGGAAATAAATTTAACCACATCTTAGCTTTATCTCTTAGAAAAAAAGAGAATAATGTAAGTCTAAAAACATCATTGTTGACACCATTATACTTAAATGTTATATAAAATTCTAAGAAGCTTGCTAAGTATAGGTTGGGATCCTTAACAGGAGTTTCCCCTAACTAAAATTTTGAACCATCTAAATTATGGTTGGTTTTACTTTAAATTTATATCTTGGATAGTAGTTCTATTGATACTCTAGTGGATTCCTTCTATATTACGGTTAACATACTCTATAAAAGGTATAGGATGATCCTAATCTTATACTAGTTCTTTTTTTTTTTTTGAGAAGATGCATAAAGCAATATTATTAAATTTCAAAGATAACTATACAAATATAAGATTATCACATTCCTCCTTTAATAATTTGAAGAACATAGGAGGAACATTATTGATAATCAAGTTATTCCACATAAAATTACCCAACCTAGCATGGTTAGCACAACAATCGGCTAACTTATTAGAAGTTCTATTTACAAATTAAAAGTTTACTTGATTGAAATTTATAAGAAAAAGAAAATCAAGTAACTCGGGATTATTACTTACAGTTGGTCCTTCCTTAAAAATGCCTTGAATATGCTTCATAACATTGTAGTTGTCCCCTTCTATAATGATACCTTTAGCTTCATACATCCACTCTTAAGTAATAGTTTTTAAAGCTTTCAAAGCATCCAACTCAAGTGCAGAAATATCCCAATGAATACTTTTGAAACCAAAGGCAAATAAAAATCTACCTTTGTAGTCTCTAATAACTCCACCCACTCCTGCAGAATAACTGTTGTCGAGAGAAGCATCCACATTTAGTTTTATCCATTCGGCTGGAGGGGGTTTCCAAGTTTGTTGAAACAGCAAATGCTGATTAGAAACCCAGTTGGCCAAAATGATATATTGACTAAAGGAAGAAGATGCAAAACTGATAGCATTTGCTACAATAACTGATATGTTATCTTCCACCGATCCATGAACAAGTTTACATCTACTTTTCCATGAGAAGAATACAGTAGAACAATATAAATTTGCAGGTATCTGATATTCCCAATTATTTAAGGAGTTGATGATATTCTTTATGAAAAAGCATTTCACAGCTAAGTGGCTATCGTCCTCCTTATCACAGCACCCTCTTGGACATCCGTTGTATTCAATTAATCTTCTATACAATAGGAACTCATTTGTTGGAATTTCCTTATGTAACAATCTCCACCAAAAACATTTAACTCTAGGCTTCAATTTCAGTAATTTAAGCCATCTCCAATTAGCATCTTCTTCTTCATTAGAATTTAGTTGATCTGAAATTACTGCAATAAGAGATTTCCCAGATAATTTATAAATGATTTCCACTTCATCTTCATGAGCATCAGTATTAATTGGGATTAGTGATATCAAATCAGCTAATTCCTTACCAAATGCTTCCTTCAATCTCAGGTTATTCCAGCAACCTGAATTTAAAAAATAATTCAAAGAGCATTGATCATCATTTAAGTTGGAGACAAACGTTGGCCATTTTTCTAAACACTTATCAAGGATCCAAATATCCTTAGTAGTGTTAATATGATCTCAATTAGAGACCTTCCACCTGATAACATTTTGAAGAAGATTGCCTCCACAGTTTATAATTTTCCAAGTTGGTGAACTACCAACTTTATTTTCAGAAAAACAGAGACTGCTACCGTATTTGGCTATAAGAGTTCTGTTCAATAATGAAGAAGGATTCGAAATCAAACTCCATGCCAATTTTGCTCTCCATGATCCAACTTTGTCATAAGCAGACATGACTCCTTGGCCACCGAATTTGATTCGCTTACAAAGGATTTCCCATTTCACATAGTGAATTCCACTATTTTTATCCTTCTTTGTCCAGATAAAATTCCTACACAACTTATCAAATTCTTTTAACACTCCCATTAGCACAAGGGAATGTTTAGAGATGAAAATAGGAATTGAAAGGAGTGCTGATTTAACCAATTGAAGCTTTCCAGCTAAAGAAAGTGAAAGATTTCTCCAAGCATTAAGTTTGTCATAAGCTTTTTCCAATACATCCTAAAAATCTGAAGCTTTAAGACTTCTTAAAGCTATTTTGATGCCTAGATAATTCAGTTCATCTACTTTTTTGAAACCCATAAATCTGGACAGAATATTAGCATCAATCCTGTTAACAGATTTACCAAACAGCAAAGAGGATTTTTGGTTATTAACCTTTTGTCCAGTCCATTCACTATACTTCTTCAGGATTTTTTTTATTCTGGTAGCATTTCTTCTATTGGCTTCCGCAAAAATAATAGTATCATCAGCATACTGAAGGTGAGAAACCTTTTCTGCATTCGGTGCTATCTTCACACCAATCTTGACACCGTAATTATTGAAATTTTCTGTTAGAAGTTGAGAGCACATGATGAACAAATAAGGTGATAGAGGGCAACCTTTCCTAAAGCCACATTCAGCTTTAATCCAATTAGTATTCCTACCATTAACATTGATAGAATACTTAGTGTCCACCACACATTGGATTAAGAGATTAGCAAAGAAATTTGGAAAACCATAAAGATCCAAAACATTTTTTAAGGTGATCCACCCCATACAATCATATGCTTGCTCATATCCACCTTTATTGCCTTTAACCCTTTCTTAGCTTTAGAAATTCTGAATTTGTGGAATATTTCTTGGGTGAGCAGAACATTTTTAGAAATATTTCTTCCTTTGATGAATGCTGCTTGATTTTCAGAAATGATCTTTGGAATAATAAAGACAATCCTATTTAATAACATCGTTGCCACTATCTTATAGATAGAATTGCATAGACTAATAGGTCTATAATTAGAAGGAGTTAAAGGATTTTTCAGTTTTGGAATAAGAACCACTAAGGTTTCTCTCCATTCATCACACAACAATCCAGAATTAAAAATAGAGAAACAGCCTTCCAAACATCAGATTTAATAATATACCAGTAGCATTTAAAAAAGGAATAAGAAATACTGTCAATGCCTGGTGAGATGTTACTTTCCAAATGAGAGATTACATTTTCCAGTTCTTCTTCAGAGAATTCAGCCGCAAGTCGAACCTTGTCATCTTCATCAATAGATTTGGAAAAGTTAGGCCAGCCAATGAGAGAACATCTTCTGAATTTCCACTTATCCTGGAAATATTTTGAAAAAATTTCTTCAATACAATTTTGATCATCAGTCAAAGTGCCATCAGAATTCCTTATATGTTTAATATGATTGCTATTCCACCTTGCCGAAGCAACATAATTAAAATATTCAGAATTGGTATATTTCTCTTTATACCATTTCACCTTAGCTCTTTGTCTCCACCAAGAGCTTAGTCTTCCTAAGGTAGAATTAAATTCGTTAATTTTATAGCTTAGTAAAGAGGTCTTGTTTTCTGAAAGACAACCTGAAGTAGCTTCTTCCTCTTGCAATAATAAAATATCAGCCTTCAATTTTTCCTTAAAATTGTTGAGATTTGCATGTTTGGCCTTACTACAATGAAAGAGAGCTTTAAGTACTCTTTTGAGTTTAAGATTTAACTTATGGACATCATTACCTCTTGCTGGTTTACCCCAAGAGTTTACCATAATACCTTTGGAAGCTAGATAAGAAGTCCAAACTTCTTCAAATTGCAATCTTCTACAATTCTTAAATCCCGGACTACAAATATTAATAGTTATTGGGCAATGATCTGATGCAATTCTACCAAGATGATGAACTGCAGCAGGTTGAATGATTTTCAAGGCTTCTGAATTTAGTAAACACCGGTCTAATCTTTCAAGGATGCGTGCTCCACCTTTCTTGTTGTTGCACCAAGTAAATTTTGGGCCAATAATCCCAATATCATGAAAATCACAACTCTTCATAAACATTTACATATCTTGAGGTC
Source organism: Dendrobium catenatum (assembly GCF_001605985.2). Taxonomy (NCBI): domain Eukaryota; kingdom Viridiplantae; phylum Streptophyta; class Magnoliopsida; order Asparagales; family Orchidaceae; genus Dendrobium; species Dendrobium catenatum. Next base: position 465,667 of record NW_021319581.1, read on the forward strand.
CTTGAGAGAAAATAAATCTCTTTCCACCTCTCTTTTCCTCTTGAGAAAGAATACAATTGAAATCTCCTCCAATAATGCATGGAATGCAAGAATTAGTGAATGTTTGAAGATCTTCCCAAAGTTGTCTTCTTTTATAAACTTCTCTGCTGCCGCATGCTATGGAAATAAGCCATTCATTTCCATTATGCAACTTCAATTGAACAATAATCAATTGATTGGAGAAATGGTTGATACTAAAAGAGCAAATGCTGGAATTCCAGCAAATGAGGATTCCACCCGACAAGACTTCAGCAGGGACATTAAAGAAATCCCAATTATTTCCAATTAGTTTGTTGATTTTAGCTCTATCAAAAGATTGGACTTTAGTTTCAATAAGTCCAACAAAAAAAACTTGAAGATCCTTGACAAATTCCTTAAGGTAACAAGAGGCCTCAACCTTTCTAGCCCCTCTACAATTCCAAAATGATAGATTTGTCATTTGGATTTAAAAATGGGATTGCTCCCATTTTCAAGCATCTTAGATTCTTTACCTTTCCTATTTTGTAACATAATATTATTTTTTCCCAATGAATTAAGTTGTTTTTCTCAAATTCTTCCAACTTGTCTTTGACATGAATTATAGTGGGAGAATTTGAACATAGAATTTTGCCTTCTTCAAGAACTCCTGTTTTATCCATCATGTGTGATGGATCACCTTCTTGTTGTTGTAGACAGTCCAATACAATGAATTTGTTATTATTATCAAAAGAGCTGGTTGGAGTAACTGGCAGTAGATTTGTTACCTTCATATTACAGATTTCTACTGCTGTGGTAACACATTTATTACATTTTTCCATCAGTTTTTGAACTTTATCACCATCAGGAAAAGAAATATTACCATCATCTACAGCCATATCATTAACAGTTACAGGTTCAATAGAGTTTTTTTCTGAAATTCCTGGATCAACAACTGAAAAATTCATAGATTCTTCAATAATCGAATTTAATTGAGGTTTGGATATAGATTTCTGGACATAAACACTTTTCATCTTCCTGAATCCAGTCTCTTTGTTGAAATTCTTCCCCTTAAACAAAGAAGGCTTGTTACTTCTTTTGGAATTTTGGACTAAAATCCAAGGACCATATGCTTTCTCAGAAATAGAGCAATGTTGAGGATGAATGATTGCAGATTGTGCTCCCTTTTCCATAGGATTAGCCGATTCCTTTGGGTTTGCCATGAATTCTTCTTCACATTTTGAGTCTAGATGGCCGATTTTTCCACATTTAAAACAAAAATTGGATACTTTCTCATGTTCTACTTTTTGAAAAAACCGTCCAAATGAGCCTTCAATCCAAACTCCAGTTGGAAATTGTTGATCTAGCGACATGCGAATACATACTCTAGCATACTCCCTCTTGCTCCATTGAAACATATTCCCATCAATCCATAAAGGAACTCCGATTTTGGTAGCTATTCTAGCCACACTATCTTCATCCCAACAAATCAAAGGGAGATGAGGGAACCTGACCTAAATTGGGGAAGATAAACCTTTTAAAGAGGTAGGAGAAAACATAGGAGTCAATTTGTCTATTCCAACAATGTGGCCATTGACATACCATGGGCCTCCTTCCAAAACTTTGTCGACAGCTTCCATATCAAAAAAAGAGCATAGAGTCCAGCCAAGTCCTAGGGAAGTGATATGACCTTCCTGAATTGAATCCATTGACGACGTAGCTCTCTAGCAGTCACATAAATCGGAGCATCATCTCCAAAAACCTTTACCACCAAAGATAATTGTAACTTATATGCATTCCTCTTCAAACATTCTTCATTTAATTTGACAGATTCACCATCTTCTGAGAGAAAAGAATCATCCCCTTTAAAAACAACTTTAATATTAGGCTTCTTGGACCAAGCGTCAACAAGGTTAGAAGTACCTATACCATTTGCATTGTCATTACATCGAGCACTTGATGTGTTTTCCATTAATTTCTGAGAAAAAGAAATTCCTTTCTCAATTAATTGATTCCTGACAACCGGATTGTTGAATTTGTTCACAAACAATTTGAGTCCAGACGAAGACGACACTTCGTTATCACGTAAATTCATTCTATGATCAATAGGGGATTTAAAAACCTTAGCAGGAGATTGAATCATTATTCCTTTTCCTTTGCCTGGAACAATCGAAGAAACCTTCCGAGCTGCTTCAGTTTCTTCATTGATTCGAAGAATACCACTTCTATGCAATTTGGGAGATTCATATCTGTGATCGGCGTTCAGAATACTGTCGTCGGGAGGAATCCGGCGATTTGCGGCCAAGGCCGCGTCGTTTTCCATTGGCGGAGAACAAACCTCCTTAAAAAACGGACCGTTAAAATTTAAATTTCTTCTTTCACTCACTTACTGATTCCGGGAGCTTCTCTCACTAGCTTCTTAAAAAATGGACCGTTAAAATTTAAAATCTTATACTAGTTCAGACATCTCTAATTTTTTTTTTTTTGAATTTTTGTAAGAGTATTTTTTATCTCAAAATCAAACAACAAGGGATCTTTACTAGATCTACTAATCATGCGATAATGATGCGATAAAATAAAATAATGATCACAAACTAAATAATCAATAAAATACCTTTTTATCTTTTTTAAAGTTTTAATAAACAAAGTAAAAAATAAAGATACAAGATACAAGTAGGTCTATGTATGTAACTAGTTTAATAATATAGTTTAAAAATATAATATGCACGTTACCTTCCCAATATTTGCATAAAAAATATGATGGTGGTTATGTGGTTAACAGTGTGAGCTACACATAAAGGTAGAGTGTAATATGAATATGGTTAGATTTCCTTATATATAAAAATAATAAAAGCCTACTAAATATGCAAGTATATTCTTTGATCAAGTAATAAAGTGATACATAAGAGTGTCGATCCAATGAGAAAGTGTCCTGCTTAATTGAAATTAAATAACTACTATATATTATATATGCATAGTTTTCACTTAATTATAGATGTGTATTGGAGAAGAGAATAAAGACTTGCGTGAAAATTGGATACTAATATAAATAAAGTATTTTAGACTAATGAATGCAGAAGAGAATAGTTTTCCTAATGAGACTCTTAATTTTAGATGTGTATTGGAGCATATAGTTCCATAGATATTTGTGGAGCTCGTAGGGATGAAAAGAGAGATTTATGACCTTCCTATAATTATAATATCTCCATAGAACCTAGAAGGTTTAACATCCTAAGTCCATGTATGTTAACATTCCATTTCAATCCTCTTACTTATTCAAATATTCGTTCATCGAGGTGATACATCATACTAGATATTAACTACATACATGACTATTATATGCATTAAATTAAGTGTGGGAGATATTAAAATATCTATAAACAAATTCAAAGCATAAGAGTTTATATTAGTATTTGCTATGTGTTTACATCATTAGCCCAAAGCTTAAACATTTAGCCATATATGGATAACACAAAAAGCAAACTCACATTTATTTCATTCATATAAGAAAAAAGACACAAGAGAATTAATAAAGATAAATGTCCCCTAGAAGGATCAATTGATATTCTCCACACTTCTTCATCCTCTATCAACAGAATTTCTTACATAATATAGGATAAGATCTCTAAATAAAATTATCTTGCACTTCCCTAGCCTTCCTTAGACTTGACTCTAAGGTTTACTAAAGAAAAAAAAAACCTCATAAGTACAAGATTACACTAAAAGTGATTGAAATCCTCAACAAAAGTACTAAAAACTATTTATACAAGTGTAGAAAAGTGCCTCAGGCACTATGACATTCAACATGGTGGTATAAAATAAATTAGCGCCTCAATGTTGTAAGGCTTTCTTTGCTGTGATGATATGTTGATCTAGCATAATTAATTGTTAAAATGACACGTCTTTGAGCTAAATTGGCATGTCTCCTTTTTTTTTTTGCTATTGCTCTGCCACAGCGCTACAAAAGTTGAGTGCCATGGCACTTGATAATGCAATATGACATTGTGGTGTTGAAATGCTCGATGATTTTATGCTAATTTTATTGAGACTCTAGATCTATAGTGCTGATTTATGGTGTTAACCTTTTGCTCCACCGCAACACTAATCTCCTTAAAATCCAAGAGCAATTGGTGCTATAATGTCTAAATTTGGCATCGGGTTGTTGTAGATGGAAATACTGTGGTGCAGAAACTGTGGGCACTGTGGCGCTCATTCATTAGTTATGAATTTTTTTCTTCGCATGAGTATTTCATACATAAATATAACTAAAACAATACATTTTTATAGAACTTTTAACACAATAAACTATACATAATTTACACATAATATGGTGTTATTTACTGATCAAGCTTATTGAATAAATTGTCACTCTTCCATCCTACGCATCTAATCCTCCCACATTGTGTTTTGGGGTCCCATTCTTGCCTATTTATGGAATTTTTATTGCCTCAGGTTACCTGACGTAGAGATACATCAGGTAGCCTATAATATATCGCCACGTGCTCTTACTCTTTACCGCGCGGCCCGACTACCCAACCCGAAATGAATCCGGGATTACTATGTTCGTGTCTTGCTCGGTATTTGCTCGGTATTGCTAGGTACTACTCGTTATTTGCTCGGTATTTCTCGGTATTTGCTCCGTACATGCTTGGTATTTGCTGGTTGAGTTCGGTTGCACACATGAGAACTTCTTCCTCCCCCTATTTACTACGGGAGAGGAACTTACCGGAGTTGACGCCTCCAAAGCCGGTGAGATTCTTCTTCGACGACCTGTCCGATGACGAATCTAACCACTTTCTCGACTTTTGCTTCCTCTACAAGAAGCAACTCGGCGGCAACCGCGACATCTATATGTACAGGTTCGTGCTACGAATCGATTGGAATATTATTTTTTTCGAATACCCCTTTTCTTTCTGTAATCTAGAGCGTTAGGGTTGGGATCTGAAACGATCTGTGGCTTAAATGGTTGCAGGGGTGATACACTGTTCTGCAGCATACCGAGCAAATACCGAGCAATACCGAGAAAATACCGAGCAAGACGCGAACATAGTAATCCCGGATTCATTTCGGGTTGGATCGTCGGGCCGCGCGGTAAAGAGTAAGAGCACGTGGTGATATATTATAGGCTACCTGATGTATCTCTACGTCAGGTAACCTGAGGCAATAAAAATCCCTATTTATGACGTCTATGGTTGCTAGAATGATATCTAGTTGAATGGGAGTTGGAACGAGAAAAACCATTACAGATATTTTACTGAGATTAGCCATTGAAATACTGGTAATAGGATAGTGGGATATGTTGCCCATAGACAATGTAAAAATATTTCATGTTAAAAATTCAGGGTGATAGAGATTCAATTTGTTGGGAGATGGCTTTCATATCATAAAAATTGATCGATGAAAATCAAACAATGGTAATCATAAAATAATAGTTGTTGCTAGGATGATGGAGGTCAATCGATGGTTGGATGAAGATAGTTTATAGATGGAAGTCGAATAATGATAGCAAGTGACTGGAATGGCTAGTGGGGAATGCCAAATATAGTTCTTGTATTTTTCAGATCTCTAAGCTCACTCTCAACTCAAGTTCAAGTCCACTTTATGTAGAGAATGAGGGTATATTTGAGTAGGCATTTTGGTAAATTTAGCCAAAATTTCATAACATTCAATTAGATGACTCATATCAAATTTTTTTATCATAGATTGTTTACTCTATATTTAAATATTTTAATAGCCTCAGAATCAAGTGATCTTGCATTTGTTAGATTCATCTTGTCTAGCCAATTTTTTTAACTATAAAAATTCAAGATAATTAGGCTATTTCGTCCTCAATTAATATCACAAATCTTTTGACTATATTTTAAATGTTTGATTTATGCTCATTTGGACTTAATCAAATCAATCATTGGTTTTGTCCCGTCAAAACATCCAATTTGACTATAAATTTGTTAAAATTGGACTGCAAATAGTTTTGAATTTTATTCTAAAATTTTTTAATTTAAATATTCTAGTATGACTCATGCTGATAAAAGTGATGTGAAATATCTTATTTATGAAATCAGCATTTTATTTTTAATTTTTATGAAAAATAGATAGTCAAGTTGACCATAATACAAGGAATAAGATATTAATTTATCCATTTAAAAAAAAAGCCTCATTATCATTATGCACCACATAAATAATAACAAACATAAAATCCATCAAATATAAAAATATATTTGGCCGTTATAACTTTTCATATTTTGAAAAAAAAAAAATTCATATTTTGTATTTATTTAAGTGTGGCTTTGGGTCTCGTGAATCCATGCATCAGTGCCTTTTCAGAAACTGGTCCTCCCTTGCAAGGTCGTTATTATTTCCAACTATTTGATATGGATATCATCTATAAGACATCGCAGCTTTCAATTCTGCCAGCTTCAATGAACCTGGACGTGATACAGTATAAAGGGAGTATAAGTGAGTCAAAGTTGATTTGTGATCCAACTCAAACTCGGCTTGATAAATAGTTTTAGAGCTGAGTTCAATGAGCTAACGAGTCATATTTTGAGTCAATTTTGACTCAACTCATTAGCTCGCCAACAAGTTCACTTAAATACTATTAGTATAAAATATGTGAAAAGTATATTAGCATTAAAGAGTTTAGGTGCGAGGTTATTAAAACTATTTATAAATATTCAGCCTTGATTTAGACTCATTAGCTCACTTTCTTATATCAATTGATTATTCATTGGTTTATTATTTTATTATATTAATTGTTTGTATCATAATTATTTTCTCTTTTTTACTTAACTCAATTAATGTAAATGCCCGAGATGGAGGTTACCAGTTGTCTGATCTAGTTTTGATAAATTTAGCCAAAATTCCATAATTTTTCATCGTATGACTCATATCAAAATTTTTTATCATAGATTATTTATTTACCATTTAAGTACTTTAGTGTCATCAGAATTGGGTGATCTTGAGTTTCTTAGTTTCGTCTTGTCAAGCCGTTCATTTTGATTATAAGAACCCATGATTAAGATATTGTTTGGTCCTCGAATTAATATCCCAAATTGTTTGACTATCTTTCAAATGTTTGATTCAAGCTCAAATATCGTACCAAGGTTCAGGCTGATCTAATTGAATTTTTTCAAGGCATATCAATATCCATGAATGCCATGTGAGATATTTTATTTATGAAACCAACAATTATTATTATTATTATTATTATTATTATTATGCAAAAATAGATAGTCGGCTAAGTATACTAAAAGAAATAAGATATTAAATAATCAAATTTTTTTTAAATAAAAGAGCCTCACTATCCATCACATAAATAATAACTGACATGAAATTCATCAAATATAAAAATATATTTGGCCATTAAAACTTCTTCATTTTTTGTATTTAGTAAAGTGTGGCTTTGGTTCTCGTGAGTCCATCCATCAATGCCTTTTAAGAAACTGTCCTCTCTTGCAAGGTCGATATTATTGCCAACTATATATTTGATGTGGATTTCACCAATAAGACATTGCAGCTTTCAATTCCCACAGCTTCATTGAAGCTGGACGTGATACAAAATAAAGGGCATGTAAGCGGGTGGGTCAAGCCGAATCGTGATTCAGCTTAGGCTCGGCTTGATAAATAGTATTGTTTCTGAGATTGATGAGCTAACGAGCCCAATCTTGAGTTAACTCAGTATCTTGTGAGTCAATTTGTATAAAAAATATTAATATAAAATATATGAAAAAAAAAAATTAAGATTTAAGGAGTTTGATTGGGAAATTTTTAAGAATTTAAAAAATTTCTCATCTTCTTATATCAAGTATTTAATTGTTAATTTTCTTCTACTTTTTCATTTGCTTATTTTTTTATTATATTAATTTCATGAATCATACTTATTTTCTCTCTTTTCTAATAAATGCGCTGGCTTGTGAGCCAACTCAAGCTCGTAGGATTAAGCACAAGCTAGAGGTGAGTCGAGTTGGGCTCGACTCGTTTACACCACTAGTATAGAGTATCTATGTAACACGACACACTGAACGTAGAAGCCAATGTAACTTGAACTGAAAATACCAATAATATCACACAATATGATTCTCTACAATTACCTTGATAAATAAAAAGGGTCAAGGTGGTGGTTTCCTGCCGTCCGATCTATTTTTGAGCGGTTGGGATTAGATTAAATTCATTTAACTTTAAAAAAATATTATGCGACATATGCATGCTTACAACAAGCTTTTTTGAAGAAATATACCGTTTGTTATGTGAACTAAAGTTATCTTTATTAATTGAATAATATCAAACAATATGCCACAACTAATAAAAAATAACTCTTCAGTTCACATAACAAACTATATATTAACCTTTTTTTTCAGTTTTTTTTATTCACTTCTAAAAGCATTTCTTATCAATTATTGAATAAATATTAAGGGAGATGATATATATACCTGTTAAGAACTTATCAACATGGTTTATTTTTCAATTTTGAAAGCAATCTAAATCCTTCCTTTTATACCTAACAAATCTATTGTTATGTCTTCAAAAACATCCACTTGATCTAGCATGAATCTCGATGCAATCTTTGAGTTAATTTTTTTTGGAATTAGATTAAGAATCATATGAACTCTAATTAAATGCTAAAAGAATGATTTATTTTTGAGGTGATCAATATGGACAGTCAGATGAAATTTTTTTGAATATTAGCTATATTTATCAAACTATCATTGTAAAACAATTGTACATAGACCCCTCACTCTTTGTATGAAGGGTGGACCTAGATTGAGAGGAGGGAGAGGGATAGATTGCACGATGAGTTAAAATTAGAGATAATTTGGAAATTTACACTCTAATGAGTCATACAAGGTTCAATGCATGACCAATCATTTAACCATAATCTTTTATTGGAGAGGAATTTTTATATCCATTCATATCATTTAAATCACATATACAATAATCATGATTTATTATTAATTCATCGAAGTGCATTTTCTTCAAAATTACAATAGAATCTATCTAAAAGAGAACATCTTTATATTAACAAATTTTTTAGTCTACTATGATTATTTCATACCCTTTCTTAAAACAAGTAAACATGCATATGTCGCATAAAACCAATAATTATACTCAATGTAAGGAAGATATATAAATATGCATGTTGTTATCAATTGAATCATAAAAGCTAATCATATATATATATATATATATATATATGCAAGTATGATCAAATAATCATGTTGAAATTATATATTCATGCCTATTCTAAAGCTCATCTTTTTCGATCATATATATTAATATAGTAGTGCATGCATCTTAAATATATCATCATATCAATTAATATATTAGTACATGTATAACACTTAAGTCATCATATTTGTTAATGATTAATGATATGTATCATATATACATATCATGTTTAAGTAAATTAATGTTATAACTACTATTATATTCAAGCGTATCATTCTCATGTATATATTTCTTCCCCACTCATGGCTACTAATGCTCTTCCTTCTGCATCTCGATGGTGAGGAGAGTGGCCGTCGATCTTCCCCTCGCTCCGATAAGGGTAGTGGTGGTAAGAAAGATTCAAATCATGAAAACTATTGGAAGATTTTGGAAGGAGAGGATTCAGATAGTTATGAACAAGTTCTGAAGGATGAACAAAGCATTGGGTTGGCGGATTTCTCAGCTACAGATGCTTCTTTTGTGGTTCTCGAGCTACTGAATGAAGAACAGCTCTGCGACCCTTCTATGGATTCCGATAGCATCGTAAGGGGCATCCACTACAGGAAAATGTGGGATTACCGTCAGACTTATCGACAGACGTTTTTACATTGGTAATACCGGCACAATTACCGGCGGATGTTTCACCCGTAATTTAACGGTGCATTATCCGGTGGACTAGCCGCCGTAGAGATACCGACGCACATTTCACCGGCGTTTCGTTGGCATTTCTTAGTTTTATAGTGCTTTGTTCACTGGTAACGACCGGCGGACTTACCGACACATCGTGCGTCGGCTTACTTAAACTCGATGAACTCTTTCCGGCATTACTTAAACTAGGGTTCTTGTGGCTTCGACAACTGAGCGAAGGTGCGCACAGATCTTCTCGTGCTTATGTTCTTGGTGCCATAGGCTCTAACCTTGACTTCATTCAGAGTTCATTCATAACATCGTGTTAGGTACCTCCGCCATATTTTTTCCGTAGCTTGATGTGTTTTCTTCTGAAAAGTTCTTTTTTTTTTTTTGCTTAATCTAGTTTATGGAGTATTTTTTATTCGGATTTGAATTGATGTTATTTATTATGAAAGTTTTCCTTCCCTATTTCTGATGCTTAGGGAAAAAAGAAAACCTTTTTTTCGCTGTAAATTAAAATCTGTAGAGAAAAAAGGAAGTACATGGATGACCTCCAACTTAATAAAATTTTGTAGTAGGGTACAATTTTGGTTTTTGTGTATCAAAATTATGGACCAGACATCAATATTTATTACATTTGCATAGACACTAAATCCTATCGGTTTTATGTACATATGTAAAACTTCTTACACTATTTACTCCCTTAAAGCAAGTGAATGGAACACATTGTAAGTTGTATCTATAACAAATTTGTTGATCTTCAGTGCCCTTAGATGCTGGTGAGTGATAGGAACTCATTTTTTGACAACATTGCAATAATTTTTCCTTACTTTTCCATGCTCAATGTATTGATGCTCTTATCTTTATTACTGTGTCATAACAATGAACACTTGTATGTTAATGTATTCCCACTTAAAACATACCATGTTATTTGTTAGAAATGATGAACTAATAAAAACATTTATAACCAAAATTTGTTAGGGGGCGCTGCCACCAGAAACCCCAACAAGGGAGCTGCCCATTGACCCTGCGACCTGACCGCTAGGGGGCACTGCCCCCTTGGACCCTCAGCCATATAATAGTTGAAAATATAAATTTTTGGAATTTGCATTTGACTAAAACTTGATATTTAAATAGAATGTCTTCATTTTGTGCTAATACACCAAATGTAAGCAAGACTAGCTTACATCCCTTCTTAAATTGTTAGAAAAAAACTCAGTTGGAACCAAATTAATGCAAGCCATTAATATCAAATTATTTATTTGTAGAAGTTACCAACATGAGAGTAATGGATCGAGACTCAAAGTACAAAAGAAGAACTAACACTATTAGAACTCTTTTACCTTTTATAAATTGTTAGTAAACTACCGACAAGAACTATTCTTAAATAGTTAATTTATCACCTAAGATAACAGTTGAAAGAAGTCCAATGACTTCCATGGCATAAGAAAGAAGATGAAAGTAACTAAAGCTATATTTATTACCTTATTTATCTTATGTTAACAAACACAATCGATGCAAAAAATCATTCTTAATTTCTTAAATATGTCATTACATTGTCTAGTGGGGCTCAAAGATCGTTACTTCAATGAATAAATAAAGTTTCCATCAAAAAAATAAACGTTGTTTGCTTTTCACTAACATAGAAAGAACCAATCCTTCCATGGCATGATGAACTTACATTTTCAAACAACAACTTATCTTCAAGCTAGTGGCTTGTTATTTTTCAGGATCGCTTGTCAACAATTTCAAAAAAAATAAGTTTTAAGGACATATATATTAAGGCACTTTTATATAACTGTCTTAACAAATATTTATTAAGATATATTCTCTTTTCCCGCTAATTAGTAGAGGGATTTGACACGAGCGCGAAAGATGTCGACATATTTTCTTTTTGCCCTAATTAACAGAGGGATTGCGAACAGCTAGCGATGTCTTGCGATAGATCAAGCCCGCATCTTCTTATTTCATCGTGTTCATTTGCCTCCTTCGTCTTTGTTTGTTCGCCTACTTCATCATGTTGTTCGTTCGCCTCATTGATCGTTGCCGCGAAATCCACAATCGCGACTGCCGCATCGGATAAGAATGCAAATATTCTGCTAATCTTGAAGTTCATCCAGACGTTGGGCTGATTTTAGTTCTCTTCATTTTTCTTGTTTGATTCATTGCATTACTTTTATTTTTTGTGATATTTTGATATTAACAAGTATATGCATTTAAAAAACATTCACAACAAAATGTGAATTTATTCCTTGCTTTGCCATGCTCAGTGTTAATATTGAACCAACAATACCCTTACAATCAAAATTTGTTCCGTAACAACTAATGTTTGGCTCGCCGCTAGGTTTTGCTCAGAATCTTCATCACGGATGAAGATTTATGCTCTAGATTCACACTTTTGATAAGTTATATATCAAAATAGACTTGTGAATTTCATATTTTTTTTAAAAGATGTTATCATACATAAATCTATGATATGTTTATGCAGTCTAATTTTCTTAAGAAATTTCTTTTTTATGATTTTATCAGTCAAGAAACAAAAAAAATCCATATATGTTGTATTGTTAGAAGTAGAGAAATTTTTTATAGATACTTCAAATGCCATTTCAACATTAGGCTTTTACCTCTCCAATTCTCCGAATTTAACATTTTGTGTATGCTGATCAGTTCAAAAAAAAAAAAAAAAAATCTTTCTAAATGCTGTATTAATACAACACTTAATCGTTTAATTATACTGTGATTAGCTTTTCGGAATGTAGGGGTCTCTCCAAATGTCATTGCTGTTCAATCTCCATATATTGCTCAAGTAAAACTTCTGAGGGATAGACTAGATACATTTCCAGGAGCGTCTGGTGTTGAAGTTGCAACAATTGATAGCTTTCAAGGACGGGAGGCTGATGCTGTTATTATATCCATGGTGCACTATACATTCTCTTACTTGGTATAAAAGTTTTCAATATGCTACTTTTTTATTGTAAACTTTCTGGTTTCATTTCTTTTGTTCTTTTCTGACAAAGGTATTATAAAAGTGTTAGGGTACAGGCCTTTCAATATCTTTTTTTCGAAGAACGCAATTTTAATTTTCCGACCTGCTACCGTTACTTGTGTTCCTAAGGCATGTCTACTTATAGCTGATTTGAGGTTTATACCATGTGAACTAGTCTTCAATGCATTAGTCTTATTATCAATTGGATGTTTTAGTATCATGCATGAATGGAAAACGGGGATTAACATTATAAAATTAAGATAAGGCTAATGATGCGTATTAACTACATTTAAAGAGCAGAAAAAAAAAGTTTACATGGTACATTTTTAAATGACTATGTTGTTGATGAGATATTATTCTGTGCGGGCACCGGACGGAGAGAACCGTTCGATTTTCTCTCTGTCTACAGTCTAAGCACAATTACTGTAGTCGTAGCACTTTGACTGTTGACAGAGAATACCGAACGGTTCTCTCCGTCTGGTGTCCGCACAGAATAAAAAGTTGTTGTTGACACCTGCTAAAGCCAATGTGAAGCACCGTGGAATATGCTAGTCAAGCCTTGGAGTAATTTTTTGTGCTCATCTTTGTTCAACCGCTCTTTCCTTTATTGTATGTTTTCTTCCTCCTGAAAGAAGAAAATTTTCCGGCAGCATTTTGTGCACATTATTGCAGTTACTGTTTTCATAACATAGTAAGCTTTCATAGTTTTGTATGTTGATAGGTGAGGTCAAATACGCTGGGCGCTGTTGGTTTCCTTGGTGATAGTAGGAGAATGAATGTAGCGATAACAAGAGCACGCAAGCTCGTTGCAGTTGTGTGTGATAGTTCAACCATATGCCACAACACTTTCTTAGCGAGGCTTCTGCGTCATATTCGACGTTTTGGTCGGGTAAAAGCATGCCGAGCTTGGATTTTTGGAGGATTTGGAGTCAGCTCCAATCCAATGTTGCCTTCCAATAGTTAAAACGATGGTTTATGCATTCCTATTATTAACTACATAGTTGTATGATGATTCTGAGGGCCACCATTGGCAGAAGCTAAAGATTTATAGTTCTGATTTGCACTCATTTCTTGAATAGCAGGTGGATTAATGACTGTCATTGAAGTAACAGTCCTTTCAGATAGACGAGCCTTCATTTCCTTATGTTCCTGACAGTTTGCACAGAAGTGGAAGCATCAATAGATCAAGCAAGGGTCACTTGGATAATTCTTCCCATCAGAACACAAAAGAGAAGCAGGCCATGGTTAGAAATATGTAAGAGTAAGAATATAAAAACTATTTGTAAAAAAAATGTTAATTATACAATTGGGTTGATTTTCATATTTACAAAACTAGCATACAAAGAAAACTATTAGCTATATGTACATATATGATTTTCAATAAATTAAGTTGCATGTTTGGTATTCTAAGTCTTCTATTTTCCGTTCATTTGTGTATATTATGGATCTGTGATTAATCCCCAATGAAATACCACTTACTTCTATTATGTTACCAGGCTGTCGTGATTAAATTTAATCCTGAGATAAGATTAGGAATTTAGTTTTGTAAGTTCTGAAAGTTTATATCCTACACCTTCTGATTATTTTCTCAGGAGTCTTAAATTTGAGGAGGTCAATCTTAATTGCTTGAAAGCGTAACAATATAATTGCAGAGTTTTTCTCTTAGATTTCTAAGTACATACACTTAAAGAGTAAGTACATACACTTAAAGAGCTTAATATTTTTTTTCATGCAGAATTGGACTTTAATTGCCCAGCGCGTGCATGACATCCTCAGGAACTATCCTCTTCTTCACTTAACACATGGGCGGAAGGTACGTAAAAATGTCCAATCTGCCATTTTTTGTCATTTGCTTAAATCTTTTTATCTTAATGGATTTCAACTTGCAGGTTTTAGAAATCTGCACTATAATTGATTGGAATAAAGGGAAAGCTGTCAATTTGTTGCTTGAATGTCTAGGATTGAATGATCGAGATGATATCCTTCCCATTTATATCGGGTATGATCGTACTGATAAGGATGTCTTCAAGGTAACTAAAATAATTAGTAGCTAAGATCTAAAATTTATATGACGAGGACATTTTTCTCATCTCAGTGAGTCTTTTGTTTTGAAGGTTTTAACAGAATTGAATAGTGGTTATGGGATTCTGGTTTCTTCAGTACCAAAAGAGACTAATGCTCACTAGTCACTGAAAGACCCATCCGAGGTAAATATGAAAGAAGTAGTATGACCTGTTTTATCATAATATTGTCCTATCCTGATTCAAATGCAAGTTTTATAAGTTTTGTTAGGTGAAGGTGTTTCTCAGATCTTTCGTGAGATGGAAAAATTCTCAAATAGCATCGGATTGATCTACCTGATTTTTTCTATCTAATCTACCAAAAAAATAGAGCTTAAATCAGATTTCTCAGGAGTCTTAAATTTGAAAATTGCAATTTTTTGTAGATGTTTTTTTTTCCAGGAATTAGACTTATTGGAGACTAACTCCTAGTCCAGGATCAATCAGGAACAAAATCAGGAAGGAAGATTAACTTCTCATGGAAAAATAAAAATGATGCAGAATAAATTTTTGCTGGTACTATATATAGGATTTTGTTCTTTTTAATTTGAGAATTTGTTCTGCTATGGAGGTTGCAGACCTGCAGTCATGAGTAAGCTCAGTAAAGTAGATGACTTTAACTTCCTCAAGAAAAAGGTATATCTTCTTCTAGGCTGAGTTTTCTAATTTTAAACCCATTTTTTTACATTTTGTATTCACATATTGTTTTTCTTTTTCTGAAGAATTGAGTCTTACATGTTCAGCTTTATAACTTTTGTTGAAGCATTCTTTTGACTGCAGCTTTGTGTACTTAAAGTGAACATCCACTGCGAAGGATGTAAGAAGAAAGTTAAGAAGCTGCTCCAAAAGATTGATGGTATTTTTTTAATAATTATTGAGTTAATTCTGATTTATTATTCACTATTTTTGCTTATTTTCCTTTTATTTTTATCATTTATTTGTTAGAAAGCTTCTGTTCACAAAAGATGAGAAATCCATTAATTTCTCTGCTCCCAATCAAGGTATTGACGGGATTTCCTGTAGAGAAACTAATGGACACTAATGTAAAATACATTTATCTGCTCACAACGATTGCAGGGCTATTTTTTGTGTAATGAAAATAGAGATTTTTGTTATTAGTCATGTGATGAGTACATGTGATGAAGTGCTATTTTTTTTTGGATTTTTTGTGTAATGTTTTGTGATGATATTTATTGTAATAGATTGATTATGTTCATATATAAAGCTTGAAGTATTTTTTTTAGGTGGAAAATTCATGCAATTTTAGATTTATGAAATAAATTTTGATTTGAAAAAAAAGTCTTATGTAAGCTTTCATATGTGAGATTTTTACAAATTTTATTGGAGATTAATTATTTGCAATTGAAATATTATGATTCAGCATAATTATTTGATAATTGAATGTAATTAATAGTGGGTAAATTATATATTTGGCACATAATACAATCATTTTATTAAATGTATTTAATTAAATTGAAGTTTTGGGAAATCATATATCTTAGGGCAACTAAAATGTGCCTTATTATTAAACATGTTCTATCAAATTAATATGTTATGAATGTTAACATATTATGACACTTAATATATAGTTGTCGTATTTATTTACAAATTCCATCATATGAAGGTATTAGTAAAGCTTATCTATTAGGACACCTTATAGGTGTCATTAAGGAGACTATGACATCAAAATTATATGTCATAAAAGTTCAATTTTTAGGGCACATAAAGATGCCCTTAACCCTATGCCAATGGCCACCTAAGTGACACCATTGTTTGATGCCCCAATATATCATGTACCCTAATAGATACATATTATGGCACTTTAAGGTGACCTAATAGCCATTACTTTTTGTAGTGTAATTAGTGACATGATACACCATAGGAATAAATTTGACATTAATTTAAATTCATTTGATCCGTCAATGCGATAAACATAAAATTAGCACCTATTTAAGGTCTAATGATTTTGTAAAAATCATAAAAGATCACCTAAATTTCCTAAAAATATTAGTTAACATTGAACCAACTCTAAATCACACCTTCAATTTGAATAAAATTTTATTTAATACTTAATTAACCCTTAAATAAATTATAATTTAGTAAATAATAAAAAATTTAATATTAATCAAATTACTTCAAGTTTTTATTGATTGGTCTATGGGTTGGTCCTAACTAATGACCTTAATCTCATGACTATTTGAACTGATTTGGTCTAGCAATCAAGCAACCAAAATTTTTAAGTAAATAAAGGCCATTAAATCATTAATAAAAACACTTGTGGTTTGTTTTGTGGGTGTTTTGCTTGGAGAGCATCCTTTATTTGTTTATTTATTTACATCAATATGAATGTCATTCAAATTTTAATTTCTTTTGGTGCACCTTATTCTCTTATATGTTGTATTTGATTTATTAGGTTCTTATACACCTGCACTATATTCTTTTATTATACCTTCTCTCACATTGTTCTTTCTTTATTACATGTAAGTGTTAGTGTAGAATTTACTTAGGATCTAATGTAAATGTAAAGAGTCATTGTATATATAGTTTCTATGTAGATTGATTATAAAGTATCGATGAGTTGTAAAAATTTAAAAATATCTTCTTATATGTATATTGGGTTCCAAAAAATAATTCCCTCTCCCTAGGAGGGTATTCTTTTTTGGAATTATATAAGAAGGCCTAGAGATAGAAGATGATAAGTGGACACATTTAAATCTACATATTTCATAGGTATGAAAATCTAGATTTTTTGTGGTGGAGCCTAGCCACCTTTCTTTCCTCTAAACCCTAATTTGTACAAATATTTTCTATTAAATGAGAAAAACTTCTTCTCTTAATCTTTCATACATATGTATATATTAAAGCATTGCATTCATATGGGTGGTAGATTGCATAAGAGCATGGTCCTTTTTAAAGGTTTCTTTCAGTGTATGTGTTTCAGACTCTGTAGAACATGTATACAAGATCTATGATGATATAGTAGTGGTATTGTATACACAAACACCATTACCTTAACATGCATATATACATGCATTTTATTTTCTGTAATGTTCTCTAGCCCAACACACAAGCCAACGATAAGGTATAAGGGGCCTAAGCAATGAGGCGGCAATAGTTCCCCTATGGTTTGGACCATTATATTGCTGTATTTTTATAAAAAATATGGACTTATCATTTAAACAATTTAGTTTAAGTAAAAAGATAAAACATAGAGTTTTAGGAGTATTCTCACTAGAGTCACTTCAATTTAAATGTTAAAATATTCATCTTGAATTGCTTGATTTGTGTCCAAATAATTGATCGCCTCCTTAGGAATATGCTTACCCTTTCTTGTGTAGCATTAAGGTGATTGATGTGTGTTTTAAGGTGTACTCCAAGCGAGTGAAGTCCTAGTGTATTTACACCCCTCAAACTCCCTTCCAGGGGTATGATCTTGATCTAATAAATGAATTTTATAAGATTAAAATAAATAAAGAAAGTATTTTTAAAGTGATTAATTGAACAATTTAAATATTCAAATTAAATATAATAAAAATTTAAAAATTTAAAAATTTATAAAAGTATTACTTGTCCTCAAGTAATCCACTGCCCTTTATTTGACTATGTTCTTATTTTGCTTGATTGCATTATTTTCAATTTGAAATTCAAAAATATATTAACTTAATGAATTAATCATTAGCATTAAATAGTTAATAACACCATCAATATACCCTATAATAGCTTAATATTTCATCTATAATAATATTCCCTTTAAATTCAACTCTTAAATGTGTATGTGAGGATTTTGATTTTTAACCAAGGGTAAATGATATTGGGTTTAGGTGAACTTCATATTTATTTAATTTTTAGTCATAATATAAGTTTCCTTATGTACCATGATTCTTATAATTTTCCTTAGGCTAATTCCTCATTAGATCATTTAGGTGGAGTTAGACTTTTAGATACTTATTTTAATTGATTCTTTTTATTTTCATTTATTTTGTTTACGTTTCTTTATTTTTAGTATTTTTGCTAAGTCCTTAATAATTTTTAGTAACTATTTTTCTCTCTCTCCTTTCGTAATATGAGTTATCGCAAACTAAGGTTCATTAAAGAACTTATGATTCCATAAATACATGCTTATAGTACTCTTTTAAATTAATCTAAGTAATCTACTCTAGGTAAACTTTTAATCAATTAATCCTAAATGAAGTAGTCAAGTTCTTAAGTACTTTTTAGGAGTTATCTTTAATAGAAGAACTATTTTGAATGAAATTATGAGTTATAATATAGGTTACTTAATTTTGTAATTTTCTCTTTATGCACTATTAATCGCATAGGTTATTATTTTTAAAATTCTAAAATTTACATTCCAAGAAAATATAAGATATTCTTAATTAACAAATAAGTGTAATAATTTTTTTCTAAGGTAAATTATAAATTTAAGCTCTCAAAATATAACAAAACGTAATTTCAATAATTACCCCCCCCCCCGAAAAAATAAATAAATAAATAAATAAATAAATAAAATAAAATACAGGTTACTCCATTCTCTAATCCTTCTCCTCCTTCTCCACCTCCTCTTCTTATTCTATACTATTACTAGTACTAATTTTATTAAACCAGGCCTCCTATAAATTTTATAGACTATGGCTATAAGGAAAAATATTCTCTCAAGCCCTTTAAATTGTTGGAAGTTATTGAACATGCCAACAAGTGCATCATCAAAATTAGAAGCATATTATAATGCTTTTGATGTAGGTCCATCAAATAATCCATTTTGTTGCTCATTCTCTACTACCACTACCTACTCTTATCTAGAGTACTCTAGATCCTAGTAACATGATCATGGAGATTTTGGAAAAAATTAATTGTGCCAACAATTTGGCTTTATATTTCTCTAACAAAATCTATATATTTAACAACATACTATCTCAAAAGATAGACTAATGTTTAATTATCGATTCAAAAATAGAAAAAATATTTTATAATCAAAATCAACGTAAACAATAAAATATTCATCTTGAGATATAAAAAAAACATTTACTTATATTTTTTAAAAAGAAATTAACTAATGAATAAGGCTTTAATCTTTGTGTGGAGATTTTTCCCCTACTTCAACAAACTAACTCATAGTTTTTTTTATCAGGTTCTAGGGTTCATATAGTAGCTTTAGTTAATTACATCCCAAAATAAGTCTTGAGAAAACTCTTGATTAAAGTGGTGACTAAATTTCTTTATGAATGTTCATGAGGGGTGTTAAACCCTAAAGAACTATCACAAGGCTAACCAAGAGGGGGGTGAATTGGTAGTTTTAAAAATTCTTAAACAAAAAAAATCTTTTTGATTATTTTAAATATTTTTAAACAAAATAATAATTCTTAATAAAAAAATGTTTTCATAATCAAAATATGATCAGATATTTCAATATCAAAACAAATCATAGAAAAAATGTAGAAAAAAATGCGATGAAAATAATAAGAAAGAACACACTGAGTTTTATAGTGGTTTGGTCAAATCTGACTTATATCCACTCCTTAGAGACTCCATCTCTAAGTATAGAATAAACGTAAGTAACTCTCTTTTTGCTTCCATAGCAAGACAGAAAAGACATTACAAAATCTTTCCATTGACACAGTGACGTAGAGAACCTTGAATTCTTTTACTCCCTCCTAGAGTAGGCAAAGAACCTTGATCTAATGCTAAAGAAGATCTCCCAAGAGCTACAAAGGAACTGGCAGAGTAACTCAAAGATGACGATGAACACCTTGCACAGAGTAACCTTTATGATTCCCTTACAAACTCCCTCTCACAAGGATCTCTCTCTCTCTCAAGCTCTCCCTCTTCCTTTTTTAAGCTCCCCCTTGGATAAACTCCACAGTAAAAGATTAACCATTGCTTAAATAAAGAGCCTCCAAAAGAAGCCCTAATTTTCAATTCTACGCAGCTGATCAACCAAGATGATCGATAGATCATCCAGTATGATTAGTACAAAATAGCACTATCAACCAGGATGACCTCCTTTGCTCTGTTAGATCAGTATAAGTATTTATATAGATCATATAGTATAATCTTGTGATCATCCAAGATGATTAGTTTAATATAGCATATTGATCGCCCAGTACGATATTAGATGATGGGTGGCAATCTCCATATTATCCCAAAAACATCTCTGGATGTCTATGATAATACTCCTAGACGATCTAAGTAAAGTTATAGATTTTTTCAAACTTGTTCATTATGATCTAGATGGATCATCCTGTATGATTTGATTGAATAATTTAACCATAATTACTCTTCTATTCACTGGGTCAATTTAGGTATGATTGTTGGAAATAATCCAAGATGATAAAACATTATCCTATATGATTAGAATAACATTTGAAAATTAAAATATTATCTAAATTGTGATTGTCGGCTATTTTCATCTTTTATATTGATCATCATATATGATATGGGTCATCCAATATTATTAGTTTAATCACTTATAATTTGGATGCCCTAATCAAGGTTTTTATTTTTAAGCCATTCTCTAGGACGATCTAATATCATCTTGTACGATGTAGTCAAAAATAGAAAAAATCTCTAACTCACCCAATTTCTCCCCCTGAGTGTGCATGTGTAAGGTTACTTAGCTTGGGGTCCACTATATTCAGGAATTAACTCAAGAAAGGTAAAAAATATGTTGATATGGAATTACAAATAGACTCAACCTAAATCTACCAGATTATGAGCTGATTCGTATTGCAAGTGATCTTTGTGGACCTGAAAGGTTACTCACTAAGGGAAACAAAACAAATATATAAGAAAAATAGTACTAGAGAAATAAAAAAGTTTGTTATCATCAAAAACACAAACCTTGGGCCCAGATTTGTCTCAATCTCCCTCTTCTTTATGATGGCAAATATTGTTGAAAAAAAATTTTAAAGCCAGGAGATTTTTTGTTTTTTAAAGAGACATTAAAAAAAATAGAAATAGAACAAAACAATTTTCACTAAATCATAAGCAACAAATTAAGCAAACAACATACTACTCCTCCTTTTTACATCACAAAAAGGAGGAATAAAGATAAATTCAAAAAATAGAAAATGGTACAAAAAACAAAGACCAATAAACCATACAAACACAAGCACTATTACACTAAAAGGAAGAACTCTGATCATTTGGAGGAGGTGGTGGTGGCTGAAAGTATCGAGAAAGAGAGGTAAACTACTCACCATATAAGGCAATGTCTTGGTTGTGTTGTTGTTGGTATTGGGCTATGTATGCCTCAAACCTAGCTATGTCCTGATCATGCTGTAGTTGTTACCCAGTGATATATGACTCAAATCTAGCCCCCCACTGATCAAACTGCTGAACCAGCTTATCAATATTAGGCTATTGGCTGACATGGGCAGGTGCAAGAATATGATCTTCCTCTTCTTCCCTAGCATCCTCGTGCACCTGGAGATGATGAGTACTATAAAGGGTGTGGAAAGAGCTATTGGAGTATAAGACAGGGTGGTGATCAGTTGGAGAAGGGAATTAAAGGTTGTATTTTGATTCAAAGATATAGGCAATTAGCTAGGTATCCTAGAACTAAGTTTGTCATTCTTTTATGGGTTGGATCACTAATACACGTTAAATATTCAATGTATTAGATGATAAGATCAGCTGCATTAAATTGATGGTTAGTCAGGATGTAGTAAGTGGTGAGTGAATGATTGGAGTAATGTGAATTCAATCCCTAGCTTTAGGAAGAATTGAGTTATGAATGATGTGCTGGATGGTCTGAGCATCTTTGACTAAGGTACTCACTATAGAATTATGAAATTGAATATTGGTGTCCCTAAGAGTACATATTAACATGGGTCCAATTGAAATTAGGATCAAAAGCTAAGATAAGAAGTTTGTCTCCAATGGTGGATAAGTGAAGAAATTCAAAGAAGCCTGGATAAGTAATCTCTACAGGTATTCAATTCACATAAGAATGCAAAGTAGTAAAATCAATATTAAGGTGAAGGCTGGCAAAGAATTTGAATAGGAGTTTGGAGTTGAAAGGGAATGCAAGAGTAAGAATGAATCCAAGGGTAGGGTTGTGTTGGCGAATAGGTGTGGTACATGAAAGTTCATAGTGCATTGATTGATGATCTTAGAAAGGTTGATACTAGTAAATTTGAAGTGAGTATAAGTAGCTTCATTCACTGCTTCAGTAAACCTGGGATCGACAGCACTCCTAGAAGAGCTGCTTTTGAGTGCACGAGATTTCTTACTGCCAGCCATATCCAAGAGTAGGAGATCATGAGGGAAGAAGAAGTTTTGGAAGGGTGTGAGGAAATGAAGAAAAGTAGCTATTTATATAGAATCAAGAATATCATCCAGGATGATCGTGAGATCGTCTAAGATGATCTGGTGTAGTTTTTGTCATACAGATGATTCATCAAAAAGGTGGTCATATCATCCAAGATGATCATACATTATAAAAAATGATTAGACACATGTGATCATCCTTAGGATGTGATATATACGACGATTGACTATTATGATCATAAAGGAAAAATAGGTAGATCGTCTAGGATGATTATAAATTATGGATCATACAAACTGAATTCAAATCATCCAACTTCCTATGCCACGTGGATCGTTTAGTATGATGGAGGAATTGTATGGGACAATTACCACTAATTGGTTCACATTAGTTGTTGGATGAGCATTAAATAGTGATTTGATCATATTGTTCAAGACAATGTGAATCATCTAGTATGATGAAAGAGTTTAATGATGGAGAGGGATGATAAGAGAGGATCCAAAGTGCAAAAATTTAACTCAAAATACTAGATAAATAAAACAAAAAAAATATGATAAAAAACCAATTGTTAAAATAAAAACAAGGTTTTTTTTAATCAATCAACATTAGAAAATGATAAAATTAGAAAGAAATGAATTAACAAAGATAAAATCCTAAAATGGCAGAATAACCGATCTTGTTAACCCCAGCTCAGACACCTTTACAAGGTAGAAAAACTTTTGAAAAGCAAATATCTAACTCATAAAAGAAATTAGATAATAATAGAGATATGTTCAAAACTTATTTTCAGAAAAATATCTGATAGGATAATATAGCAAAGTAATTAGTCAAAATCATGAGTTTTAAAAATCAAGTGTTTGTACATATTAAGTGACACGTGAATTCTTCTAAGATTTAATGGTTTGAAAGAGAAGGGAGCTTATTTCTTTGTGCTCATTTTGTGTCTCTTGTCAGTTATTTTTCATATTTTACACATCTTTTTATTTTTTATATATATTGTGTATCTTTTAATTATTTGGTGAACATTGCACATCTTTTTAATTTTCTTTTGGGCTCATTTTATGGCTCTTTTCATTTTTGTAAGCTATCTCCCTTTCAAAACCATTAAATTCTCTTAGTTGTGAGAATACTTTAAAGATATAAGAGAATAAAACTTTACTCTCTAATATAAGAAAGAATAAACCACAAGTCATAATCATATTCATATAATAAATGTGACAACCTGATCAAAAACTCTTGAAAGGGATTTAATGATTTTTAACATTATTCATATGAGATAGATTACCATATGAAGATAAAAAATATCTCAATTTCAAAGCCAAACTTTAATTTGAAATAAAACTTTGCTTCGAAGAGAAAATTACACTGCTAAAGGAATTGGAGGAAGAGAAACAATCAACTGTATTGTTTCCTTTAACTGATTTAGGGAGGTCAATCATCATTTACAAATTTTTAAAACAAAAAGAAAGGCAAAAATGTCATTTAAGAAGTCAATACCAGTAGTGACCAGTGATAAAAAAAAATTGAAGGAAAAAATAATAGAAAAAATGAAAAATAGAAGTACATAAACATAAATAATCATGCAAATAAAAACAAAAAAAAAAGATCATAAAATAGAAAACAACGATTTCAAGCATTAATAACTAAGACACCAAATCTGGTTGTCAAGATTCTAAAAATTTCCATGGCTAGTGGTTTAGTAAAGACATTAGCTTGTTGGTTTTGAGTGGTTATATGGTGTAGCTCTATGTCTCCTTTAGTAATATAGCCCCTAATGAAGTGATAAATTATATCAATGTCTTTGGTCCGAGAGTGTTGGATTGGATTCTTTGAAATGTAGATGGCATTAATGTTATCACAGATAATTGAAATTATGTCTACAAGTAATCCTAAATCCAAATTTTTTTTCTTTAACTGGAAAACTTGGGCCACACAACTTCTTAAGGCAATGTACTAAGCTTCAACAGTGGATAGGGAAACTGAGTTCTATTTTTCATTGGACAAAGAGACTAAGGACTATCCTATGAATTGACAAGTTTCAAAAGTACTTACTCTATTAACTCAGCATCACGAAAAATCTAAATCAAAATATCCTATAATTTTAAAAGAGGTGTTATACCTAGGATACCAGATTCCTAAGTCAACAGTTCCTAAGAGATACCTAAGTATTCTCTTAACAACAGTCAAGTGAGACTCTTTTAGATCAGCCTAAAATTTAGCATAGAGATAAATACTAAACATAATATTAGGTCTAGTAGTAGTCAAGTAAAGAAGTGATCCAAATATATTTATGTATTTTTTTTTATCAATAGATTTACCATTCGAATCCTTATCTAACTAAACAATGGAACTCATGGGAGTGTTGATTGGGTTGGCTTTATGCATCTCATATTTCTTAAGGATGTCCTTAACATATTTTGATTGACTAAGGAAAGTCCCATCATCCTTCTATCTTATGCTAAACCCCAAAAAGTAAGTCAATTCTTCCATCACATTGATTTCAAATTCCTTACTCATTATTTTTGAGAATATATCATATATATTATTATCTGGAGATCAAAATAAAATACCATCAACATAAATTGGAATAATTAGTAATTCATCTCCAACTTTTTTAAGAAATAGGTTAGTTTCTATGCTTCCCTTAACAAAAGATCTTTCTAATAAGAATGTGCTTAACCTTTCGTACCATGTCTTGGGTGATAGTTTAAGTCCATATAATACATTTTTTTAATTTGAACACATGATTAGAAAATTGTGAATTTTTAAAGCCTGGGGGTTGATCAACAAACACATCTTCTTTTATTACCCCTTTCAGAAAGGCATTGTTAACTTCTAATTGATATAGATTGAATCCCTTAAAATGAGCAAAGGCTAGTAGAACTTTAATAGATTTTAATCTAGCTATGGGGGTAAATCTCTTCAAAACCATTCCCTTCTATTTGATTATACCCCTTGGCCACCAATCTAGCCTTATTCCTCACTAATAATCCATAATCATTCATTTTATTTTTAAAAACTCATTTTATTCCAACCACACTCTGGTCCTTAGGTCTTCCAACTAGCTTCCAAACATCATTCATTATAAATTGATTCAGTTTTTCTTGCATGGCTAAAATCTAGAATTCATTAGATAGGGCTTGACTTAGGTTGGTGGATTCAGTCATTGAAATGAAAAAAGAGTGGTTTACCACTTTTCAAAGTCTATGCCTAGTTCTAACACCTTCAGATGGGTCTCATAAGATCAGTTCTTTAGGATGACTTGAAGAATATCTCCATTCTCTAGGAAAAGTATTTTCAAAATCTATTCTTTCTTCCAAATTTATAGATTCCAATCCTTTGGTGACTTATACAACCTCCTCTTCTTCTATTTGAGACCCTCCAGAATTATCTGATTCATTAAACATAATATGAGAGGTCTCCTTAACTACTAGTGTTCTTTTTTAATGACTTTATAAGATTTCCCAGCACTTGAGTAACCTAGGAATACTCCTTCATTAGATTTTGGGTGAAACTTTCCTAGTTGAGATGTTTTATTATTCAAAACAAACATTTTACATCTAAAGACATGGAGGTGAGATAGGTTGGGTGTCCTGCCCTTCAGAATTTTATAGGATGTCTTGTTCAATTTGGATTTAACATTCATCCTATTCAGAACATAATAGGCTATATTCACCGGTTCTATCCAAAAATATTTTGTAAGTGAGAATTCATCTAACACAGCTCTTACAGCTTTTACTTTACTATGGTCCTATTCTACCTTTCAGCTACCCCATTCTGCTTAGGGGTCCTAGGAGCTAAAAAGTTGTGGTCTATTCCTTGCACCTTATAGAAAGATTCAAATTTTTCATTCTCAAATTCTCCACCATGATCACTAAGAATTTTCAAAATTTCATAACCTATATTACTTGGGTTAGATTCCTATTTGATAAAAGTGAATCATTCATGTAACCAAAGACTTTCCCTCCTAAGCTTGTAGTGCTGACTGGTCCAAAGAGATCCATGTGTATGAATTCTAAGGGTTTGGTTGTAGAAATGTCTTTAATTGAGGAGAAAGAGGATTTGACTTGCTTTCCTAACTGACTGGCATCTCACAAGTGATCCTTAGTGAACTCTAGTTTAGATATCTCTCTTACTAAGTCTTTTTGGGTGATCTTTCTAAAGGTTTTCATACTAGCATGACACAATCTCCTATGCCACAACCAAAATTCATAAGAAAGAGTTTTTAAGCATAGAGTAGTGTAAGATTTAATGGAATTTAAATCAAGCATGTAGACATTATTATCCTTTTTCCCCGCAAAAAAATATTGGTATTCAAGCTTATTATGCAGTTGGTAGATAAAATTTTATGATTAACCTTTATCACAGAGCTGACTGATGCTAAGCAAGTTATGTTTCAAACCATCAACTAGTAAAACATTTTAAATGATAAAATTTTTAGATTTGCCAATTATACCTGACCCCACCACTCTTCTATTGGTGCTATCTCCAAGTGTTACCTTACCTTCTGCCTTGGCCTCTAGCGAAATGAATTGATTTGCATCTCCAATCAAATGCCTTGAACAACCACTATCTAGGTACCACATGCTCTCATTATACCTTCTATGAGAACATACCTACAAAATCATCAAATGTTATATTTGGGATCCTAAAAAAGTTTGGGTTCCATCTTATAGAAAGAAGAATGAAATGAATGCATTCTATGCTATAAAATTTGAACTTTAGGTCTCCACACTAAATGTATTCTATGGTGAAAGGTGCATGTGTAGAAGATATATCCTAGCATGCCACAAGAAAAACATCTAACACCAGGAAAATGGTTTACTAATCTACTCAAGTTATAGTGCCTCTTCCTTAGTTTGAATGATGCATGTTGATCTGATGGATTGTGAAAGTCAAGCATTGTTGGTGATTTTTTATTTTCTTTGAAAGTAGACATTTTCAAGAATTAAGTTTTCTATTTTCAAAGCATGCTCTTTACTATCTAAATCAATTGCAAGAGTATCTAAGTCCATATATCCATTCTCCTGCTCAACATATAAACTTTTTTAGAGAATCATGCTCATTTGTTAAATCAATATACTTGTTATTCAAT
Source organism: Dendrobium catenatum (assembly GCF_001605985.2). Classification (NCBI taxonomy): domain Eukaryota; kingdom Viridiplantae; phylum Streptophyta; class Magnoliopsida; order Asparagales; family Orchidaceae; genus Dendrobium; species Dendrobium catenatum. The sequence goes on from NW_021319581.1 coordinate 493,902, forward strand.
TCATTAAACTCATCAAGTAATGTTATATGATTTATATCAAAAGTAGAAAGATCTTTTCTCAAGCACTCATGCTCTAAAGCTTCTTATACAAAGAAAGATTTTTTTAAAAAAAAATTAAGAAATTTATCGTAATCTCACATACCTCTTCTTGATTAGAGTGACCAAGATTCTCATCAGCCATTAAACATAGGTTAGTTACCTCCTCTTTAGCTTCAATTCTAGATTAGTCTGATGCTGAGTCCACCCAAAAAGCCTTTTGGATCCTTTTCTTGTCCTTCTTGAATTAGGTTTTTCCTCACCCTTTTCTCCTTGCTTGAGTGAGCCTTTAGAGTCAGGAAGTTAGACTCCAGATGCCATAGCTTCCTGCATTCAAAATAAAAAATATCAGAAGAAACTTTAGAATTCTTATGGTTCTTACCTTTGTTTCATTTCTGATGATACTTTTTATTTTTCCTTAAGAAGCTCTTGAATAGCCTAGTAATTAAAGCAACATCATCATTTTCTGAACTAGAGGAATCATAGTTAGAATCATTAGCCTTTAAGGCTACATTTTTTCAACTTTTTCTTCTCACTTGCATCAAACTGCCTTTGGTTCACTTCTTGCTCGTATGTAATTAGTGATCCAAGTAAGTTATCGATTGAGTAAACATTCAAGTTTTTAGATTCAATAATGGCAGTAATTTTTGCATCAAAGGAAGGAGGTAAATATCTCAAATTATTTTTAACTTTTTCATAGTTTGTTAGTTCTCTTCCTAAGGCATACACGGATGTAACTGTTTATGTAAACCTAGTATACATATCATAAATAGATTCACTAAGTTTAATGCAACAAAGTTCATAGTCATGCAAAATAATATTCAGTCTAGATTGTTTAACTTTATTTGTACCTTCACATGTTAAACATAATCTATCCCAAATTTATTTTTGAATAGAACAAGTGGAAACATGCATATAATATTTAGATTTTAGGCACAAAAAAAAAGTTCAAGCACTTAGCATTTAATTGTGCTAGATCTCTACCATAAGTAATCCAATCAGCAAAACGAATTTCAATTTTAACACCATTTTCCAATTTTAAAATGTGCAGAATAACCTTCCTTAACAAGTATCCATATACAATAATCAATTGATTGTAGAAAAGAGGGCCTGTGAGTTTTCCAAGAATAAAATGGTATATTATCAAAAAAGTGGTGGTCTAGTGATTGAGTAACCTTCCATAGTGTTTCTATTTCTAAAGTTAGCCATGGATCAAAATGCAAAAGTTTTATAAAACTTGATTTTATGAATTCCTCTCTTATTTCACTTGAAAGTTTGTGAGGAGTGTAAAACCCTAAAGAACTACCTTGAGGCTAACCACGCGGGGGGGGGGGGGGGGGGGTGTATTGATAGTTTTAAAAATTCTTAAAAAAAATAAACTTTTAAACCTTTTAAAACAAAACAATAACTCTTGATGCAGAAAAAAATAGTTTTCATAATCACAATATGATCAAATATTTCAATCTCAGAACAAATCACAGAAATAGTGCAGAAATAAAATGCGATGAAAATAATAAGAAAGAACACTCTGAGTTTTATAATTGTTTGATCATATCTAACCTACGTCCACTCTTTAGAGATTCCCTCTCCAAATATTGCACTAAACTAAAGTGACTCTCCTTTTTATCCAACAACAAGGCGGAGAAGCCTTTACAAAATTATTCCACTGATGCGATGAGGTAAAGAACCTTGAATCCTTTTAATCTCTTCTGGAGTAGGCAGAGAACTTGGGAATCCTTTTACTCCATCTTGGAGTATGCAGAGAACTTTGATCAAATGCTGAAGATGATCTCCCCAGAGTTACAAAGGAACCAGCAAAGCAACTCAAAGAAGATGATGAACACCTTACAAGGAGTAACCTTTGTGACTCCCTAACAATCTCTGCCTCACAAGGATCTCTCTCTCTCTCAAGCTCCCCCTCTTCCTTCTCTAATCTCCTCCTTGGATCAACTCCATAGCAAAACATTAACCCAAATGTTAATACCATTGCTTAAATAGAGAGCCTCGAAAAGAAGTCCTAATTTTCAATTCTGCAAAATTGATCATCTAGGATTATTGATAGATCGTCTTGTACGATTAGTATAAAATAGCCCTATCACCCAGGACGACTGTCTTTGCTCTGTATGATCAGTTCAAGTATTTATATAATTGTTTGGGATGATTAGTTCAATAAACTATATTGATCATCCAGTATGACATTTAACGATGGGTGGCGATCTCCATATCATCCCAAAAAATGTCTCGGTACATCCTGAACAATACTCCAAGATGATTGAGTAAATTTATGGTTTTTCATCTAAATTGTCCAGTATGATCTAGACAGATCATCTTGTACGATTTGATTAAATAATTTAACCATAATTACTCTCATAATCACGTGATCAATTTATGTTTGATTATAAAAAATTGTCTAGGATGATGAACATCTTCCTTTATGATTAGAACCAAATTTAAAAATTAAAACATGGCCTAAATTGTGATTGGCACCTATTTTTATATTTTAAGCTGATCATATAGTATAATTAGTTTAATCACTTTTTTTAAGGGAAAGCCTTAAAGGGTCCTACGCGTTAATTTAGAAAAACATATACGATCCTTAAAGGGACCTCGAGCTCACTACTGCTCAAACGAGCTACAAAAAGAAAGCAAAAAAATGTAAGAGCTCAGGTTCCCTGCTAAGCACAATTACAAAAAACCCTAGGTACATTCTACGGTGTACAAGAATGAGCACCTAGAAGTAAAGAGAAAACCAAAAGGTAGCAACCATCTCCATCTTCCCAACCAAGAAGAGCTTAATACAAGTACCCGTAAAAATGAAATTAAATCCACAAAATGCTATCAACAAAATAGTAGCTGTACCACATCCTCCAAACAAAAGAACATAAAAAAGAATAAGAAAAAATAATATAATATTAAAAATCCAACCCAGCATTAATGGTACCACAGGTCATAGCCACCTGAGAGATAAGAGGCACAACAGAGCTAAGAACAGTGGGGCAATTAATACCTTCATCCACTAACAAAAACAAATCATGACACAACAAGAAAAAAACTAACATGCCCTTAAAATCCTGCCATATAATTAGTTTAAACACTTGAAATTAGCCAGATGCCTTAATTAGGGTTTCTATTTTTAAGCAGATCGTATATGATGATCTAATATCATTCTATAGGATGTAGTAAAAAATAGAAAAAATCTCTATCTCACTAAATTTCTCTCCTTGAGTGTGTGAGTCTAAGGTTACTTAGCTTGGTGTCACCCATATACAGGAATTCACTCAAGAAAGGTAAAAAATACATTGATCTGGAATTACAAATAGACACAACCCTAATCTACTCGATCTTGAGCTGATTAGCACTGTAAGTGATCTTTGTGGACCGTAAAGGTTAGTCAACAAGGGAAATAAAATAAAGATATAAGAAAAGTAGTAGTAAAGAAACAATAATGTTTGTTACCATAAAAAATACATACCTTAGGCCAAGATTTGCAACACTTTAGATTTATACAAGGATTTTAATTTAAACTTACCTATCAATTGGGAAAGTTCAAATCATAAATGATTATTTACTAAATTAATATAAGAAGGGTAGTGAGTGTTTGAGATTCTAGAATAACCTAGAAGCACTCTAACCTATACTAATTTTTGGCTTTAACAAATTAAAATGAGATTGAGTTTATGTTTGAGTTTATAATTTTTTTTAGAATATTATGAAAATCTTCTCAGATGGACATATGAAAGGTGTATGTAAATATGGACTTTTGTCTGCTTGGAGTGGACTACTAGATAACCACTTAAGAACATAATTTTAAAATCTTTTTTTTTTTGTTATAACCCACAGACGAGCCTACATGTTAATATTAAAAAAGAAGTACAAGATCTTTAAAGGGACCTCCAGCTCGTTACTGCTCTGAAGAGATACAGGAAAATAAAAAAAAAACCCACGAGCCACATATCCCTACTAAGCACGACTATAAAACCCCCTAATAACATTCTAAAAACCCAAAAAAGAAAGATATAAATAGAGCACATTCAGCATCACCTTTCCAAGCAAAGTGAGGTCCTGCACAAAATGAGAGCGAGTCTCCAAAAACCTAAAAAATAGGCCTGCAAGGACACTAAACTAAAAGTTAAAGAACAAAGAATCTCTATAAAAAAAAAAAAGCTAAACCAATAGATCAACTCCAGAAGATTAAATAGTTCTACAGTTTAGTATAAATAAAGGTAATAATGATATTAAAATTGTCCTTGCACTCCACATTAATATAACTAAACATCAGCTACAACTGACTGGACTGATAGGTAATGAGCAAGAAAACACAAGTACAGCCGAACTTCCAACCATAACAAGAAATAGTATGATGCCATAAATAGATGTTATAATAAATCATAGAGATTGTCATATAAATAACCAAAACTATTGTAAACAAAGTTACCCGAAATAATATAATTATCAAAGAGAATAATCTTAAATACATAACAAGAGATCGAGCTATAAAACCTACAGCAATGACCCAAATGCTTACCAGTCCAAAACCAAAAGCTTCCAGAAATAAGCGCCAACTGATACGACCCTAATCAACAATAATACTAAAATTAATTGCATTAGTTAATGAGTACTATATGGCCACAAAACTAAAATCATCAGTTAGATCATAGCTCAGGAGTGTAGTGCCTACACAATCATGATATAACCCCAAATGCCACACAAATCTAATCCCTGGACTAGCCAAATCAAAGCATCACAAGAAATCAACATACAAATAGACATAGAAATAATAAAAAGTAGAATACATGCTACGTGAAATCCACAAAAATAGAATGCCACACTCTAACTATCCCAATTGAAAAATAGATCCAAAATATGGATAGAAGGGAAACAAACACATCTTACAGTGCCAGCACAAGCAAAAATTCTCACAGGATACGGGTAAGAAAGAACCAAAGCCAAACAACCCAATAGAATCCACCAAGGGAAAAGAAGGAAACTATAAAGGGTTAAATCAACCAAATAATAATTATGATCATTAATACGCCTCAACCAACCATAACAGATAAACACCACTAGACAATATGAAAAGGGATAAAAAAATAATAAAGGAAAAAAACCCATTAATAGAAGTGAAGCAAAAAAGGACAACTCACCAGGAGCCAAGCTCCACTTCAAAAGCATAAGGGAGAAAGACATCAGCCCAAAGGAAACCACCAAAGTCCCAAATGACAAACACAACAGTCAAAGAACTACAACAACACAAGAACTCAAAGAGAAACCTTTTGGCCATTATAAAAAATAAAAAAAATAGGCGAGCAGTAGAAAAGGATAACTAGAACCAAGAGCAAGAAGACCAAACATAAAACCACTTTTTAAAGTGAATATAAGGGAGGCCCAAACCGATCTAATCTAGCCAAACCTTTGATCTCTTTGGGAAGAGAATGCTCAAAGTATTCAGTGAAACCAGACAAGTTACAACCTATTTTAGCTAAGGATTCAACTACAGCATTACCCTCATGTAAAATATGAGAGATAGAATAAGTATTGAAGGAAAGCCAATACTTAATATCTCTTAACATATTGAAATTAGTAGGATTGGAAAATGTATTACCTTAGAGATAAAGAATCAAGAACAAAGCATTAACTTCAATCCAGACATTAGAAATGCCTAGGGAAATACATAAGTGGATACCAAAAAGGAGACTCTCGATTTCAACTTTTATAGCATTATTAGCAGTAGAGGGACCCACATAGGTCAAAATCATAAAACCATTAGAATCCTGAATAATACCACTTCAACCCGCTTTTAAATTATTCCTTGAGCCATCAATATTCAGTATAAAATGGCCCTCCAAAGGCTTCCTCCAATAAATAATCCTATCTTTGCATTCATTAAGATAGGAAATGAAAGTCAAACCAAACTCAAAAGCCACATGAAAGAAACCTTTAAAGGAATCAACCTTTAATAACTTAGCAACAAACAACATATAAATTTTTTTTCTTAACTTTAGAATGGACACTTAAAGCATCCATTTTGATATTTTCATGCTTAGAAGCATTCATACTACTCCATAAAAACCAACAAATAAAAATACGGAGAATATTCATAATATGCCCTTTAGTAGGAATAAACCACCCTTTAAGAAGATTAACAATAGAATTATATCAAGTAGTAGATAACACTTTAAAAATATTATCAAAATGAATTCAAGCCTTCATATAAAATGGGCCCTATATAAACACACGATTCATATTCTTAATGTGATCGCAACATTGATATTTAGAGACAACATAAAAACCTTTCTTTAATAAAATAGAATCGAAAGGCAAGTAATTATGCAACATCCTCAAAAGAAGGAAAGAATAAGAGGAAGGAATGCAAAAAAGCTAAATAAAGATAATTTTAAGGAAGACTTTGTCTAATAGAATTCCAAACTTATTTAGTATCAAAATTACCATCATTAAAATGATCAAAAAAAATAAAATATTCATTATCCAAATGAAAAGAAATATTGAGAATTAATTTAATAATGAAGTTAGGCACAAAATTGGAAAGAAAATAAATATTCTAATTTTCATTAATAATAAAATCCTTAACTTTGCAGGCAGAAGTAGAGTGAGTGTATAAGATATTATCAATAGAAAAGTTACCCAACCATTTATCTTGCCAAAAAAATATGTTGCCAGCTCCCATACCCCATTGAATAAACTCTTCAACTTCCAAATTAATATTGCATAATCTTTCCAGTTAAAAGTGTCAACTTATTTAAAAACACAATTTAAAGGGTGATTCCCAACACAATACTTAGAAACCATAAACTTGGCCCATAAGCTTTTTATAGCTCTAAAGGCAAACAAAAGTTTATGATTATAGGTCTTGATCTCACCAGTGAAAGTTTTGAAACCTAATCTAACCTCATCTATAACCCCCGAGTAATCAAACCATAGAATGTTTAACATCCTTGGCACCTCAAATAAGTTTGTTTATTAAATGAAGTCTCCATTCTACCATAAACATTTAAAGTCAGACACAAAATATGCATCAAATATATAGGAATCAAACACAGAACATGTTTAATAAGAATAAGTCTACCCCCATAAGAGAGGATGTTGAAAGCCCAAGAAGAAAGTTTCTTTTGGAAAGTAGTGAAAATATGATCAAATAAATGAGAACGTTTCTTACCCTTATAAAGAGGAGTACCCAAATATTTCAACGAAAGAATCCACTTTTTAAAACCAAATTTTCTTTCAATACTATTAATACGGGTCCGAGAAATAGACTTATAAGGAATAAAATAACTATTAGAAGAGTTAAAAATTAGACCACTAGCATGTTGAAAAGGGTGAAGAAATTTAGAAAGAATATATAACATTTTAATAAAGCAATTAAAGAAAATAAAAAAATTATATACAAAGCTCAAATGGTTAATGGGAAAGCAACCAAATGTTCTAAATTAAAGAGAAGGGTGAATCCTAAAAAGATTGTTAATACCACAAGATAAGAATTCAACAGCAATGATAAAGAGAGTAGGAAAAAGAGGATCCCCATGCCTTAAGCCATGAGAAGATTTGAAAAAGCCATGAGACTTACCATTAATAATAACCAAAAAATAATAATACTCAATGCTATTTTTAATAAGATTAATGAAGTGCATATTAAAACCAAAATTCTTTTAAGTGTTATAAAGAAATTCCCAATTGTGATTACAAGCTTTAGTAATATCCACTATAAAATCATATTACCACCAGCAATCTTAGCATGCAAATCATAAACTAATTCTTGAGCAAGTAAAACATTATTAAATATAGATCTACCTTTCATAAACCTAGTTTATTCCAAGGAAATGACATTAGGAAGAATTAAAGCAAGCCTCCCCATAATAATTCTAGTAATAAGTTTGTTAAAATAGGAACATAAACTAATGGGATGAAAATCATTCCAAAATTTAATGGTATTTGAATTGGGAATTAAAGCTATAGAAGTGTAGGTAAAAAATTAGGATTAGGATTGCCCCAAAAAAATTCACCACAGCATTGACAAGGTCCTCTTTAATAATATCCCAAGTATACTGAAAAAATTTATGGGTGAAACCATCAGGACCAGGAATAGAATCAAAAATCATATCTTTTAAAGTCTGCCAAATTTCCTTTTCAGAAAGAATGTTAGTCAACATTAAATTATCCTCCAACAAAATAAGAGAAGGGATAAACAAAAAGTTAGCATTAGGTTTCGAGCAAAAGTTAGATTTGAAAGCTTTTTCAAAATACTTAGCACCCGAAGAAGAAATGAAATCAGGTTTCTCAATAACATTCCCATCAAAGGAAGTGATCTTATGAATTTGTTTAGTTACTTTGTTATAATTAGCAATGTTATGAAAGTAGGTAGTATTGTGATCACCCTCCATAAGAAATTTAGAAGTGTCCTTTTGCCTCCAATAAGCTTCTTCTTTTTCGTGAAGTTTGAGCAAAGTAATCTTGGCTTCATTAAGAATGGAAAAATTGTCAAAAGACGAATTCTACATGTAAACTATATCATCATTTTCCACATCTTTTTCAGCAAGCATAATACTAAAAAAATATATTCTTAAAAATGCATTTGTTCAACCAATAAAGTTTTTGTTTAAAATTTTTAAGTTTAACCAAAAGACTAGTCATACCATAAACATTATCAGAGGGGAAAAGAGGGGCATCCCAGTTGCTTTGAACATTTTGTAAAAAATTATCATCAAGAAGCCACATATTTTGGAATCTAAAGGGTTGAAAAATATTACTACTAGTCCTATTAATGCGCAATAATAAATGAGAATGATCAGATAAAGTTCTGGTTAGATGGTTAATGTGAGTAGTTTAAAAAGAAGAAATCCAATAACTATAAAAAGAATGCGATCTAATCTCTGCAACATATTACCCTTATTCCAAGTAAAACCATTGCCAAAAAAATCAATGTCATGCAAGTTACTACTAATAATCATATCATTGAAATCTTCCATAGCATGAAAAATAGAAGGCTAACCTCCAACTCTTTCAGTAGCATTAGTAATGCAGTTAAAGTCCCCCCCTCCGCCCCCCCCCCCCCCCCCCAACCAACTAAAAGGGCATTAAATAGTCAAGTTGATCCAAAGGATTTCCTCGCTAATCGAGAGCATGAGGCATAAAAAAAAGAAGCATAGAATGAAACTTGATTAAAACTAATATTAGAATGAATAAATTAAGGAAAATATATAATATCGTCTAAAGAAATAAAGTGTTTCTAGAAAATCCAAGTTTATTAGTATAGTTTCAAAAATAAAAATCAAAACCCAATTTAGTGTGAACAGAATCAAGTTTAGTAGCAGTAACTAAAGGCTCAATTAAAACAAGAAGGTGAATATCATAAATCATGCATAAATTCTTAACTCTATAATTAGATAGAGAGCCACCCACCCCCCAAACATTCTACACAAGAGCTTTAACCATTAGTAGATTGGTTAGAAGCTCTAGTGACCCTTGGGGTAATGCACAACATGCATTTTTTATTCTTACCCTTATTTTGGGAATAAGAAGTAGAACCTTCTTCATTAATGTTAGAATTTCCATTAGGAGATGACATAGAATTAATAGTGTAACCCTTAATACCATCCTTATGAGTGAAAGCTTGAAGAGACCAAATTTGCCTTTTTTCCGTGTCCTCAATCTTGACCTCATCATTCTTCTAATTTTTTTTAAAAGTATGCTCAAATACACTCTCACATTTGTCCTCATAACTTGATTAATAGCACAATCCATATAGTCATTTTCTGGACAAGGAGATAAGTCTTTCTCATCCCTACTGTTCTCCTCAATTCCTTGATAAATTAATGCATTAGTAATATGTTGGTCATCCCAAATTTCTCCCCTACACCGTTCACACCCACATCCACTAGAACATGTTCCTCTATAAAATCCACATTATCAATGTTATATTACCCATTTTCCTTATCCAAAAAACCTTCGCTCCTTATGGAAATATCTAGAGGGTTAGTCTCTATGTCATCCCCAGGTGCTTTAGAATCCTTTAAATGGAGGTTTTGAGCTTTAGTCTTAAGAAGATACTGACCTCCAAGCACATCCGATTCACCATTATTTTGTTCAACCATAGTTTTTGTGGTTACATTGTTCTTTCTAAGTTGAGGATGAGCAACAAAACAATCATTAATAGAGTGTCCATGTATTTTACAATGCAAACAAAAATCCAGAACAATGTCAAACTCAACTTTCTATAAATACATAGAATTTTTAGAACCACGCTAGATGGATTTAGGATGCTTTTTAGTGATGGCTAATTCATAAGAATACTAGACACTAAAGGCCTCGAACGAGAGGCAGTTAAGGATGTGGGTCCTTGGTCCGTTTAAAGAGGCCTACCAAAAATGGATCCCAATGCATGAAGAACATTAGAGTTAAAGAAATGCAAATGTAAATTTGGAAAAGAAATCCAAATAGGAATAATGGGGGATTCCTCTTTAAAATCAAAAAAAGGTGTCCATTTAAGTAATCTCATTTGACAGTTGAGGATATAATAATTTCTCTAGCAAACACCCAACTATAATCAAGGTCAATAGATAAATGAATAGAAACATGTCTAACATCAAGCAAACTAATAGAAACATTTCCAGATAATTTCAACTTCCTAAAAAAATTGTGAATCACATCAAGATTCAATTGACGGATCGAAAACTTACCAACAAGAGTAAACTTAAAAGGGCTATCAAGTTTGAGAATATCATGTTTAAACATTAAAAGCACATGAAAACCTTTTACCATCAATTTAGTGAAAGAAAAATTCAGTTCCTTTGAAGAGGAAAATCCTAATAGAACATCACAAAAAGAGAGAGATTTTGTTTTAGAACCTTCAATACTCAGCAAACCTTTTGAGGAAACAGTCGATGCAAATGGAGGAACGCCCCAAGCTCCAGGAATCGAAGATGATAAAGCCGCTACCATTAAGGAAAAGATAAGGACCTAAGGTCAATCGGCCTCAGGAATGAAAAAAAATGAGCACCCAAATTGAATGAAAGAAAAAAAGATCATGAAACTATAGTAGAATCCACGAGGATGAACAGTGGAAGAAGCTAGAATCACACTCAAAATTGCCAGAGCCAGAGCTAGCCGTTAGAGCGCTCGTACCCTCATAATTTTAAAAACATGCATCCCTTTCAATACTAATGTGTATAGGATAGATAATCATTGTTTAATTGGAATCAAGGATTTAGGTTTAGATTTTATTCAGGAATGTATAATATGTGTAGTGTTCAAATGTACCTAACTAATAAAATTTGACATGTTTTTACCTTAAACTCAAAGCATTTTATAATTTTTAGAAAATTTATTCTAAGTTTGAATTTACTATGGAAGTTTTGGAAGCTGCTTTGAGCTAATTAGGTAACAATAATATCCTAGTGTTGATGGAATTACTGATTCATTTTTAAAAAATTACTAGGAGATTATGAAAGATATTTTATGGAAGGTGGTTACCCGTTCTTTGAGTCGGGAGAGATGCCTTCATTATGGAAAGATACATTAATTGTACTTATACCTAAGACTTCGGTGGGTTTAGAACTTTCAAAATTTAGACAAATTAGTTTGTTCCTTACAACTTACAATTTGGTGGCAAGAATGTTATTGAGTAGATTAAAAATAAGTTTTCCAAGGCTAATTTAAGAAGAGCAGGTGGCATTTGTTCCCAAAGATCTATGTCAGACCATTGTTTATTTTCTTCAGGGATTTTTAATAAATTCAAACTTTCTAAAGCTAAACTTGGATTTATGTCTCTAAAAGTTGATATGAATTAAGAATATTATAGTGTTTGTTGGGATTTATTAAAATAAATTATGAGAATGATAGAGATTCCTGATAAGTTCTCAAATTTAATTTTTTAATGTGTTATTTATTACATATTTTCTATTCTTATCAATTAGAATATAAGTTATTGGATTCAAGCAAAAAGTGGATTTAGGCTAGATTGTCCTCTGTTCCTATATCTATTTAGCATGTGATCTAAACTTTTATCTAAAGCTTTTCATCAAAGAGGAAGCAATTTGGGTATCAAAGTTGTTGCTAATGCTAAAAAAATTTCTCAATTATTATATGTGGATGATATTTTAAGTTTTGTTGAAGCTTCTCAACAAATGTTTCATAGCATAAAAAGTTTGATGTTAGATTACTGCTTCTGGACAGTAAGAGAATTAACCACTCTAAATTTTTATTTTGTTTGGAAATTTTGTAATTACATACATAAAGAAAAAAATTTTTGATTGGTTAGAAGTAAGACTTGTTAAGGAATTCACATTTCTTGGGTTACTTTGAGAGGATTGATTGCCTAAGATTTTAAAATGATATTGGATACTGTGTTGGAAAGATTAAATGCTTGGGGGAGTCAATTTCTTTCCATGGCTAGTAGAGTGATCCTCTTAAAATATGTTCTTTCATCAATAGTTTCCTTCCATGTGGCTCATTCTTAGTTCTTAAAGGATTACTGAATGATCACGATCAGCTTAGAAGAAACTTTTTCTGGCATAAAAGCTAAGCGAAATAAGGATTGCATTTTGTTTCTTGGGAGGTTTCTTGCTAGCCTTATCACATAAGTGGTCTTGGTTTATTTGATTCTATTAAGAGGGTAGGTTATTTAAGAGCTAGGTTGGCTTGGAGCTTTATTAAACCTAAATATGGAAAATATATTTGGAATTTGGATTTGAAGAGGGGTTCATCTTCTATTTGCGGATTCTAGTGGATGGTGCAAATTCTTGAAAGCCTATAATTAGATGGAAAATTGCAAATGGTCTCAATGTCAGGGTGATGGAAGATATTTGGATTTTCGATAGAAATATGCTAAGTTTGCCATCTTTTGATAAACTTCATTCTCTTCAAGAAATAAAGGTCAATTATTTTTTAAATAAAGATAAAAAATGGAATGTAAATTTATTTCATGAATTTTTGGGTGATCATATGTGTTTATGTATCATAAGCATACTGGTTTATTCCAATATGCTTGAAGATTAACCTGAGCTGAGTACTACTTTGGTCTTTGAAAGTAAGCTAAAATTTATACCTATAGAGGGGATGATCTCATTTACTTTTTAGGTCCACAATATTACTTACAATGCATATTAGCTCAACATCGGGTAAACTAAGATTGAGTTTGTCAGTAATTTCAATTTCAATATACTTTTTACTTTTCTTGAGTCAAGTCATGTATCTGGTGGACCCCAGGCTAAGTAACCTTGCACACACACACTAAGGGGAGAATTTTAGTGAGTTAGAGAATTCTCTATTTTTAACCTAATTGTATAGGACAATTTCAAATCATAGTGGACTATCATTTCAAAAAAGAAACCCTAATTAGGGCAACCCAATTGATTAAGAGTGATTAAATTAATCATCCAGGATGATTAGTTCATACTGTGAAAATTAGTCGCCAATGACTATTTAGGAAATATTTTAGTTTTAAAATTTTATGCTAATTGTATTGGATGATGTAGATTATCCTAGATGATTTTGGATAATCATGCCTAAATAAATCCTGTGATTATGAGAATAATTATGGTAAAACTTAATTTTATATGATTATACATGATTATAAAATAGTTATGGGATGATAAGAGATCACCACCTAACGTACTAGATGAATACCATAATTTTTCAACTAATCATCCTAGATGATAGACCCCTATCGTACTAGACGATAGAGAAGTGCATAGGATAATGAGGCATCATTTGGCATCATACTAGTTGAAGTTTAATAATTTTATACTAATTATCCAAGAAGATATTTGTATCATACAGGACGATCAGCCTATTTCTCTTAAACTAATCGTAAAGAGTAATGCAATTTTTCCTGGCTGAAAAGGTTATTTATACAGGATGATCTATCGATTGTACTAGATGATTAGTATGTTAAGAGAGTTGCTACTTAGTATTTTGCATGCTTTATATTCTTGCAACTTATTATTTTGATGATTCCAAATATTATTGTATTGATTATTAATTTCTCCTAACACATTTTGGAAGAAGTGTTTTTTGCTCTTGTGTGTACTAACATTTCAGGAAAATCATACTCCAGATTGTTGAAGACTTCAAATAAAGATCTGAGTAATGATCGGGCATGTGCTCCTCCAACAAGATTCATTACAGTGTAGGACATGACATTGATGAAAGCACTTCACTTCATGCAATTATAATTTCAGCTCTTTTTTATATGAAGAATAATGTAAGCTTAAATCTAATATTGAATTTTGAAGAGCATAAACCATGATAGAAATATGATCTCTTTTCTCATAAGTTTATTAATGCTAGTACATAAATAAGAAAAATAAAACTTTGAAGATACTTGTAGGAGATAAAAGAACCCTTCAAGCTTACGAAATCACCTATTTGAGTGAGAAATGACCATATTAGATACTGAAGCTCGCACAAAGATCATATTATTTATGGCTATAGAAGAGTTCAAGAGGTCTTTAGCTTAGCATTAAAAAATCCAAAATCACATCCAAGTGAATCATGATAAACTACTTAATGCTCAAGAGTCTTAACGAAGGCTTTGCCCATAGCTTCAAGGAAGTAGATTGATCGTACAATATATGACTATGGTTATAGTTGAGAGGCTAAATCCTAGTCAGCCTACGAAGGTTTGTCCTTTAGATTCAAATAATGGTAGTATTAAAAGTGAGCTTAGATAGGGGTTTTCCATTGAAAATATTAAGATTATGTAATATTTTAATTATAAAGTATTTTTTATACCCAATTATATCTCTTTAGAAATTTTTAGAATATAATGATGTTTGATTTAAGTAATAAATACTCCATTTCTATAAGAATAATATTGATTTTGTAAGCTTGCCCCAAGAAAAAAAATTATTACTTTTGTGCATTTTTTAGATATGATTTGATATACAGTCCCCAATTAAAGCAACTAGATTAGAAGAAAATTATTCCTTTTACAATTTTTAATGTTCTACTATTTTTAGAGAATTAATAAATTATATATCCTCTTAGGCTTTTAATTTTTTGAGATTTTTATGTACATGTACCATTCAAGGCTTTTAACCTTCTAAGATTTTTGATATACAAATATCCTTTTAGGCTTTTAGCCCTCTAAGATTTTGGGTGTACCTGCATCTTTCGAGACCTTTAGCCTTCTAGTATTCATCTAGCTTTTGAGGCTTTTAGTTTTCTAAGATGTTTTTTATGTACTATTACTTTTTTAGGTGTATGCCTTTATAGATTTTTGGATAATCTTAAACCATATGAGGTTTTTACTATTTTAGGTTTTAGGTGTACATCGACCTATAAAGGCTTTTATCCTTCTAAGGATTTACGTACACATGTTCCTTTTAAGGATTTTACTATTAAAGATTTTAGTAGAATCCTAACCCTTAGGAGGCATTTAACTTCTAAGGTCTTCGAATAAGTGGTGACCCTATAAACCACCTACTCTCATGGAGTCTTTCTAATGAGCACTGTGTTTAGTAGTAGCTTTCCTTCGAGACTACCTCTTTGGAAAGCCGTCCTGAGATTGTGAGTGGAGGACCAATTTGTCACTTGTTCTTATGGGGTCTTTCTTGTTAGTTCTTTATTCAATATTAGCACCCTTTCTATGCTACCTCATGGGAATGCATTCTTGGGGTTATTTATTAGAGCATTGCTTATTATCGTTAATTTACATTGAATAATATTGAGGAAATCCATAAGGGATGTTTGACCTATCTAAGGTTATTTGTTAGAATGTTGCTCAAGACATTAACTTATATATAGGAAGATGAGAGAATCCACCATGGATGATTGATGTATTGGTAGTTATTTGTCAAAGCATTGCTCAATGTATTAACCTGAATGGAAGAGGTTGAATTGAATCTCCCTAGGTTTTATTATACCTTAATTGGGATGGGGTGAATGCTGCATGTATTCCTAATTAAAAGTAAATATTGATCTATATTACAATTACTATTGTATATTCGAGGTCAACATTAAGACATTGCCTAAGGAGTAGAAGTCTAGCGTGGGACTAAATAGAGTATGAAATTTACTGGAAACATACATGCATTTATTGGGAGGTTTATAAAAAATGGTTTCCAGTGATATTGTCTTAGACATTGAAAATAAGGGAGGAAATTTTCTTGGCCATAGCCATATTTGAGGTTACAACCAAAGTTACCCCCGAATCCAAATCTACTTCCCATAAATTCATGTAGTAGTGGCTATTGCTTAAGAGGTGATAATATAATGCATAAAAGTTTCCTTAATATTGAAGGACTTCCCTTGGGCCTGATAATAGATCATGGTAAAGAGACTATCTTATTTCAACCTATCTAAGTCATTGCTTTGAACAATTTTTAAAGGTTACAACAATAGTTACCCCCTCCCCCTCTAGCCATGAATTATTTCCCATATATGGTGCCAAACTATTGTGTGCTAG
Source organism: Dendrobium catenatum (assembly GCF_001605985.2). NCBI lineage: Eukaryota > Viridiplantae > Streptophyta > Magnoliopsida > Asparagales > Orchidaceae > Dendrobium > Dendrobium catenatum. The sequence goes on from NW_021319581.1 coordinate 510,358, forward strand.
AATATTTGAGTTTAAAGAGTATAGTTTTACTTTTTATAGCATTATACAAATATTTATCACAAATAGATAAAGGTAATATGACCAAAAAAAAATTTACATAGAAACTCATAAAGGGAAAAATTTCATAGTGTCTAACCTAGTTACAAAATCTACTGGATATTAAGTGATATAAAGATCTTTCCTTCTTCATTGTTGGAGAAGAAGGAGAGTACATAAAATCAAGCATGATTGTTAATACCCAACAATAGGGTTTGAATTTCTCAATAGGAGTTATAGATTCCCATAGATGGATTTTAATATCCAAAAGTAGGGTAGGGTTAAAATTGTCAAGACTTTGAAGAAGTTAGAGATTTTTCATGTTGATCCTCAGTGATAATGGTGATTGTCCGGGGTAATAGCTGATGGTTATTGGTGACAACATTTGTTGAAAAAAGTTAAAGATCTCTCCCTTATTCTCTACTTTTCTTTCCCACTCTTAGGTAAAGAATGAGGGCCTATTTATAGTTTTTTGTGAGTGGCATGCTCCATAAATTTATAAAAAGTCTAGGGAAAAGTTGGAGTGCTTAATCAAACGGTCCATATTGATTCCTTCGAAGCTATTTTCAAGGATTTAAATTCCTTAATGTTGTTATAATTAAGTGATCTTGTGCTCGTTATATTTACCTAATTGAGCCACTCGATTAGGCTATATGCATGGCATAATTGGAGATTATTTCAATACCTAATTAATGCTTTGAACATTTCAAATATGCTTTAGTCCCTTAGTTTGAGCCCATTTGGACTCAAATTAGGCCGACTTTGGTGTCATTGGGTTTTTCTTGTTGAGACATTCAGTTTGACTAAAAGGTTACCGAGATCAGAGTTTGAATGGTTGTAAATTAAAATATTAAAGTTTCTAATTCAAATATGCCTCAAGATTAGTGCTTGAACAAAGTGATTTTTGGTGTCATATAACCGATGATGTGCTTTTTACCATTGGATTAGTTTTTGTTGTAAATTCATTGGAAAGTATGATTTTTGGAAGATTTTGAGCTTTTCCATAGCACATTTTGCTAGAAAATATCCTTATTCCTATAGTAAATTATGCACCTATATTATTTATTATTGAATGATTTTTGGTACGATGCATAGACAAAAATATCTTGTTACATTCTACTATCTATTATTCCCTAGAAGGCTAATAGGAGTTTCACCTTAGTTTTGCAATAACCTTTTCATATTTAGAGACCAAATACAAATATGTTAATATGTCTTTCTTAACACACATCACAACGTAGCATATATAAATTATATGTAGTGTTTTAGAAGAGCAAACTTGAAATCATATCATTGAACTCAACATAGCAAAATCTACCCATATTTAGGTTATGGATAGGGGACGACTTGGTACATGTTTCTAGGTCACCTAATATTCATTAGGCAAGGGTATGTGTAAGTGGATAGTTAGGTCTAGGCTATGTCTTAGCTCAAATATTCATGATTATGTTAGGTTGTTTCATGGTATGTCCTCCTGCCAGGAGGTAGATCTATTAATGTTCTCTTTTTTCTTTCTCTTTCTTCTCCAGATGGTTAATGCATTCAATTTTTCTCCATCAAAGTCTTCTTCTAATATGGGTATCTAACTCATGATGACAACTTCTTATTTGCAAGATTGGACGGGGCAACAGACTTTTCATCAGTCCTCTTCCAAAGATTTCTTTATTCCTTTGTTCCTTAGAAAGATATATTAGCTCTTTTTTGAAAGATGATTTTTTGAAAGCTTCTAAATGTTGGGGTTTAACTTTGTTATGTTATTATTTATGTAAGAGACCTTTCTTCAAGGCTTTGAGAACATTTATGTTGCGAGCCTCGAATCTTAAATGTTCATTTTCTCTTCTTTCTTTAAATGATGGTTTTTTCTAGATGAAATGTTCCTGTTCAAAAGTCTTTGATCTAGTTTGGATAGGGTGTCCATGGTTCTTTCTTGGGATTCCTTTTATTATTCAAAAAAGGTCTCCTATGTTTCGATCTAAGCATAAGGAATTTGTCTCATTTCCTCTCTGGATCAAAATTCTTGATCTCCCTTTTGTTTATTGGATTCTAGAGGGTTTTTCCAAAAATTGTGAGTTTTATTGGTGTCCTTATTGTGGTTGATTCTCTTACTATTGAGTAATTGAGTCTTAGTTTTTTCTAGGGTTTGTGTTTTGGTTAACAAAGATTCTAAGCTTCCTAATGAAATTAATGTTTCTATTGTTAGCAATATTTTTCCTTAAAAGTTGTCTAAGATTGGAAACCAATTCATTGCTCTGCTTTTTTCTTGATTATTCATCCTCATTCTCTTTATCCTTCTAATCCTTCTACTTCTCTTCTTGAGAATTAATATTTAAGGAATAGGAGTTATAGCTGAGTCTTTAAGATGGTTTCTTCTAACCTTCAATTTTATTTTGTTCCTCCTTTAGAGGTTCTTAATAATATGCTTTAGGTTTCTTCTGTTCCTTATTCAAAAGCTAATGTTATAAATAATAAAGGTGATGTTAAGGATCTTTTGGTGGATCTTGCTTATGTTCCTTTGGCTGAGAAGGTTGTTATTCCTAACCTAAATTCGCCTTTGGATATTTCTCCTCCTAATACTTTGTATATGGGTTCTTTAATAAACTTAACTAGGGTTGATTCTATAAATAATTCTAGTTTTAAAATTCATAACCCAATCAAGTTTCTGGTTTTACAGTCGAAAGATGATCCAAGTGATTCTTAAGGTGATGTTCAAGGTAATGAAACTAAGATTTTCTTATTAAAATCATCTTTAAATGTTACTTTAAAGGTGTTTGATTCCTTAAATCATATGGTTTCAAAAATAGACATCGCTTATGGTAAGTCAATTAGAGCTAAGAATACTAGAAAGGCATCTAAATCCTCTCTCAAATTTTAATGGTTTTTTCTAATATTGCTACATGGAATATTCGTGGTTTTAATAGTCTTGAGAAAGTTCTTTCTTGTAAAGAGATTATTAGGAAATTTAATATTGATTTTATTTGTATTCTTAAAGCTAAAGTTAGTTTAGATATGATCAAGAACTCTTGGTTCTCGATTAGGCATCAAGTTATTTTGAATGAAAAAAGTTGTAGCAATTTTCATATATCTGATCCATGGAGAATTCAGATTAAAAGGAATGCTTTTAGTGTTTCTTTCTCTCCAACTTTTTCTACCAGTCAACTTATTCATGGTTTGTTGGATGTTGGTTCTGGTTAATATTTTATTATTACTATGCTTTATGCTTCTAACTCCCATGACGAAAGGCTTACTTTATGTAATGATATTCTCAATCTTTTTTATAGAATATCCTCTTCTTAAGTTTCATTAAGTGATTTTAATTGTTGTGATTTTTCTAATGATAAATCGGGTAGGAATCCTCTTCCTCATAGGAAATTATGTGATTTTAATAATTTTATCTTTATTATTTGTGTTCAAGTTCTTTATTCTATTGGGTAGTTTAAGCTTGGTTTAATCAAAAAAGTGATTGTCCTATTCATATTAAGTTGGACCATATTTTGGTTAATGATTTATAACATGAAATGTTTTCTTCTTTTTATTAGTATGTGGATAATCCTAAATGTTTATATTATTCTCCCCTGATTATTTGTAATAATAACATATATAAATTCAATGCATAATTTTTTTAAGAATTTTTTGTGTTATAAGCAAGAATTTTGGGATTACTTATTACAGATTTTGCTACAAATTCAACTGGTATCCCTATTAATGATATATATCATAAGTTGAGAAGTCTTAAATGTAGTAGTAAAGGTTAGGTATGGACCTCCTCCAAAGTGATTTCAAATAATATTTTCTTATCTTAAGAAAAAACAAAGTGCTATTTTGCAAGAGATTCAACGATCTCCTTTGGATATCTAGTTAAATACTTCTTAAAGAGAGGAAAATTCTCACCTTAATAATTATTTATGTTTCTAGGCATCTTGGATTACTCAAAGGTCTAAATCTAAATGGCTTTCTTATGGAGAGGATGATTTGGGCTTTCTTTATTCTTAAATTATTATGAGAATTAATAGAATTCATATTAAAGATATCAGTACTTTAGATGGTTTGATTTAATATTCTACAGCTATTTTTTAAGCACTAATTTTACATTTCAAAAAGTTTTTTAACTCTCCAAAGCCCCCTTTAGCTGCAACTAATATTATTTCGTCTCGTAATATTATCCCTGATGTGCTGATTCTTGGTCTTTCAGATCCTATTTCTTTAATGAGATTAAAAATGTAGTTTTCTCTTCCACTTCTTCTTCTGCTCCAGCGCCTGATGGTTTTACATGATTTTTCAAAAAAACATTCAAATTTGTGGGGTCCTCTTTTTGTAAGGTAGTTTTTCATTATTTTTTGACTAGTAATCTTTCTATGGCAGATAAAGCTTTGGCTATTTCTCTTATTCCTAAAACTTCCATGATTTTATACCTAATTCTCTTTGCAAAATGTTGGCAACTAGAATGAAACCTATTATGCCTCTTATTACTAAACCTAGTTATTCTAGTTTTATTAAGAAGAGAATTTCTATGGATAACCTTTTATTGGCTTCTAAATTATTAAGGAACTTTAATAGTTCGATAATGTTAAATTTTGTTGTGCTAAACTTGATATACATAAAGCCTTTGCCACTATTTCTAGTGAATTTCTTCTTTTTTGGCATGCTCAAAAACGTTTTCCCAGTAAATTTATTTCTTTGATTAAAGGTTGTATTTAGGATATTTTTTATTCTCTGTTACTCTTAATGGCTCTTTATCTCTTCTTATGATCTTCATCAAGTTTGTCCTCTTTCTCCTGATCTCTTATGTATTGTGATCGATATTTTGTCTAATTTTATTATTGACTCCTCTTCTTGTCTTCATTTTTAGGGGGGTTACTTATGGTGAGAACTATGTTTGTGATTTACTTTATGCAGAAGATGTTTCGATTTTTGGTAAAGCTAATATACATAATGTTGTTCACATAAAGAGCATTCTTGTATATTTTTCTCTTAATACTAGTCTTTTGTTAATTATAATAAAAGACTAAGCATTTTCTCTAAGAATACCATGGAAGCAGATGGTATTTTCTATATTTTAAATCTTAATATGGTTCAAAATACTTTGAAATACGTGGGTATTCCTATTTCTACTGAAAGACTAATTGCTTCAAAATTTTAGTCTTTGTTAACTAGGACACTAATTTACTATATGGTTGGATGACTAAGACTCTTTCCTTTACAGGAAGGTTTCAGATTCATAAATTAACTATTAGCAATCTTGTTGCTTATTGGATTAGAGGTCTTATTCTTCCTAAATATTGTCTCAAATTTATAAGAAAGGTTTGTTCCAACTTTTATTTTTCTTAGCAATGTTAGTATTAGAGTGATCCACATTATTGCAAAATCATATGGGGGTCTTCGTCTTTCAGATCTTAATGCCTTATATTATGCATTTAGTTGTCCTTTAATTTGAAGGATTATAAATCAGTGTTGATTGTTGCTTGGTTGGGTTAAGCCTAAATATTGTTCCCTCTAGAAAACAACCTCCTAGAAAAGCTCCAATTTATTGGAAATTTTTATGCAATATTGCTAGAAACATTAAGGATAATATTACTTTAAATATTAATACTAATTGTTCTCTTTCCTTTTATTGCAACCTGATATATCATCAAAAAATTATCTTGATCAGACACGAATCTCGACACCAAATCAAGTTGGAAACTTTAAAAATTAAATCTGAAACCATCTAAATTCTGATTTCATCAATCTAATAATCGAACTAAAGGTCTCAAAAATACAAACCCAACGACACCAAATTCAACCCAATCCAAGCTCAAAAGGGCCCAAATAAAAAACCCAAAGTGCGTTAGGAAGGTTCAAACCATAATTTTGATTACCAAATAGTTTCCAAACTTGACATTCTTATAGTTGAATCGAGCAATGTGACGAGATGAATCCAACAAGCTCAAGATCAACAAATTTTGATATTTGAAAACATTTAAATGCCCAATAAAAGGTCCAAAATCAAGGGATTTAACATCGGTCGTCCATTCAAACCACTCCGAATTTACCTTAGATCTTCCTCCTATTTACTAGTCATGCCAGTCTCAGAAAACTATAAATAGTCCTCTCCTTTCTCATGAGAGGGGACAAGAATGAAGAGAAGAGTAGGAAGTAAGGAAGAAGAGAAGCAAGAATAGAAGGAAGAGAGCTCTCTTGCCACCAGACTCCTACTTGACCACCATCATACTTCCACCTAGTAGCCAACTGATACCAAAGTTCTACTCGACTGCCAACTAACATCGTAGTTCTAACTGACCGTTGACTGATGCCAGAGTTCTACCCGACCACCGACTAATGCCAAAATTCTACCTGATAGTCCATAGACACTAGAGTTCTGCCTAACAGCTGACTAACATTGGATTTCTTCCTGATCGTCAATTAATGCAAGATTTTTGCTCAACCATGAAACATTGCCAAATTTTCAATCTTCGTTTGTAATTAAATTTCAACCGGGATTTCATTATTGTAATATGATCATCCTCAATTTCAAGGACGAGTCAACCACCTATAATTTAAGTAAACACTAGTGGAATCCTTTCAACTTGGCGTGGCCTATAGTTTTTCACTTTTCCAGGGTTTCCATGTAAAAAATTCTGGTGTTAATTTTTTTTTTTATTTGTGTGTTGGATATATGTACAATGCTAAGACAAAAATTTTCTAACTCTATCATAGCATATTTTCTAGAGTTAGTCCAACAACACATTATTAAGCTCCCTCTTAATGACTTACGACATGAACTGCAAAGATTGGTCTGAAAAGAATTTCCCATGGGAGGTGTAAGACAATTTCTTCACCAGTTAGACCTTCAGGAGTCATCACACCTGACTGAAGATATTCTTCAATACCCATTCTAGCATGATTAAGACTACTGAGCATCTATTCATTTGACCGGACATCCGACCCATAAAAGCATATCGATTACTATAGAACTATCATGCTTATCCTACTACCCATAAAGTACAAGCTCAAACATGGTTCTATTAACTTCTAGCCAAAATTATCCGTACATTTATCATTTTAGCCAAAGTGTTCATCGAATAATTTGTTTCCAATAAAAGAATTGCTAAGGATTCTTTTTACTTCTCCAGGATCTTACAAAATGAAGGAGAATCACTAAAGGAGTATTTTTTAACTTTTTTTTTCTGAGGATAAGCAAATTCTAGGAGTAGATCTTGCATTATTGAGAGGAGTCTTCCTTGGATGCCTCCATCCTGACCCCTTTTATTCGGCACTCATGTGAGGTTTATTCATACACAGACCTGATCCATCGTATGGAGGAACAAATCATTGTAGATTATGCCATAAATGCTCACAAAAAGAAGTTTGAGTAAATAAATGGAAAGCAAAAAAGTGCATCTATGATGGATAATTCATTCTCACGGTGAAAGAAATAAGGGAATAATAATCTGCCTCCTATGCCCCCAATGACATGATGAGAACCTCGACAAAAAAAGGTGTATACACCACTAAACATATCTCAGACAAATGTGATGATGGCCATCCAAAATTAGGAGGACATGAAGTAGCCTAATCCTTTGAAGACAAATACAGCAAATTAGGATCAATATTGTCATTTTCATTATAGTTATGACCACTATTAATATTTTCTACCTCAAGACCTATTTTAAAGATTTTGATGATAACAAACATATGCTTAGATGTTATAATTTGTGTGCTAAGTATTTCAGGTGTAATGATGTGCACGTTAATTATTTATAAGATTTATATTGCACAACTCCAGTTCAATCAAATGTTGAGATTAAGATGGACAACTTGAAGGACTTTATATTGTTGAAGGAGTTTGTTAGTGCTCCATTAATGTTTACTTGCATGATTTGATTTGCTCACAATCTAAATATCTATTAAAATAATGGGACCATTTCCTATAGCCTGTGGACAATAAAAATTGACTATCTTTGTTTTAGATTACTTTAACAAATGGGTTGAGGTAGAAACTCTAGCGAAGATTGTTGAACCCAATGCAAAATAGTTCCTATGGAAAAATATAATATATTATTTTGGTATCCCTATAAGGGTCATCACCGACAACAGGGCCCAATTTATTGGAAAAATATTTACAACTTTTTGTAAAGAAATTTATATTAACCTAGTCCATATAGTTGTCGCCCATCCTGAGAAAAATAGGCAAATGAAGGATATAAACTGGATAATTCTAAAAGGGATGAAGACATGCTTAGCAAAGGTTAGGGGGCAATGTGTTGAAGAACTGCTAAATATCCTCTAGGCTTATCTAATCATTGCTAGAACTCCTACAGGATAAACCATGTACAATTTCTATTTTGGTGCGGAAGTAGTCATATCAATTGATATTGGAGTCCTAAACGAAAGAGTTAAAACTTTTTTCTTCAGTAGCAATGAGGAGAAGCTCGGAAACAACATGGATCTCCTCCTAGAAGTAAGAGATATAACATCACTCAGGACCACTGCATATCACCAAAGAGTTGCTTGGCACTAGAACTAGAGGGTGCAACCTTGATGTATCTCAATCGGGGATCTAGTTATGTGCAGCATCGAGGTTGCTCGAAAGGGCCCCCAGTGCAACAAGCTCTCTCCCCTATGGGAGGGTCTTTATTTGGTGGAAGCTATGATCAAGCCTAGAACCTTCAAATTGAAGGATGCTAATGAGAATATTCTCTCTTGAACTTGGAATGTTGGAAACCTTCGTAAGTATTATCAATAAATGTTGATAGTATTATTTGTCATGTGTTATGTATTCTCTCCCATGTTGTTGTATAGTTTACATGTTTCTTTTCTTTATGTTGAGTGTGGTAAACTCTTCTAGCTCTTATATCCCTAAGTTATAATAGGAAAATATTTATTATCTTTTATAATGCAGTAATGTGATGTTCGCTTTATTTTGATATTATCTCCTCATATAAAAGCATAAAAAAAACAACAAAGAATCTAACATCTGTATCCATGATTCAAGAAATACACAATATACTTTGTATCTCAATCACTATATGATCAATCATAGGGGGATTTGATCTGACCTCTTCCATACAGGTTAATGTCACCAACTAAATACTTTGACTAATAACCTCGGATAGATCAAATATCCTAGGAGGATGTCTTAAATATCAAATTATTAGATAATCAATTCCAAGAGGATTTTATCTTACCTCTTCCATACAAGTTAATTTTAATCAAGCAAATGCTTTGACTAACAATCTCAGATAGGTCAAACATTCAAGGAATATGTCTCTCACATTTGCCCAAGTTAAAAGAGTATATTAAAAAATTTATCATCATCTAAATTGAACTAAAACTAAGTAAATTTTATATGCATATGAGAAAGAAAAGAAAAAAAAACATCAATAACTTCTTAATATATCACCAAATATATCACATACATCATATGAAAATATTAACATCAAGTACATGTAAAGTGGTATAATGAATAACAGAAAAACACTACATAATCTCAATATGAACATCCTCCTCTAGGGCATAGGCCTTCTGCAACTCACTCTCTATCTCATCACTATTTGAATCTAAAGAAGAATTATTAGAAGCCTGGCTAGGTGTCAACCCCTCAATCTCAACTCTAGTCTTGCATTGCACTAGATGGATGCCCTTTAGAAAAGCTTTGATAAAGCCTTCCTCTAAACACTCCAACTCCAAGGCCTTCACCTCCAAATCATATATGTGATCACAAGCTTCTTGAATCTGATCCTTGATGATCATCTTGAAGGAAAGAGACTTCTTGAATTCTTCTATGACTCTGGAAGGTGGTTATTCTTACTTGGACATGGCTTCCTTCTTAGAGAACAAACTCTAGAGCCTCTTATTCTCATTTTTAATGGCTGCAATCTTCTCCTCAAGGACCTTTTGTTCTTTAACATGCTGATTGATTACTGCCTTTGCATCCACCAACTCAATATGCAGATGGTTCATCTGTTGATTCTATAAAGAGGTTGAAGTTGCCATCATAGCCAATTCTACACTACACTCTGCTACCTAATCCTTCACATTCTTCATCTCCCTTATCTTTCCATTACATATCTTCTTGTACTCTCCCTGGAGATACTTGACCTTCACAAATTTATTTTCTAGTCATTTAAGGTCTTGGTCATTTTAATTTCAAGATCCATGTGTTGCACCAACTGAAATAGTAAGACAAGTTTTGTAAGGGAAATACAACAACTTCTTTAGCATACAAGCATATGATCTCTCTACCTAAGTAGATAGTCTCAATTTGAATAAATATTCTTCATATATATATATATATATATATATCTACTCAAATATCGTACCTCATAGTGGAGGGTGTTGACATAAGGAAGATTGAGCATATTTAGTAAATCCTCTACTCGAACGCGTAGGGGAATGGTTAAATCCTTCAGTTTTCCCTATTTACTAGGAAATCAATCATTTTGCAGACAAAATAATCTACTAACCTAGCCCTTTCAAGGGTCTCAAGTATGCATATCCAACCACTTGGATCTGAAAGAGAAATTACCTTGCATATCACCAATAAGTCTGCCCATCCAAGAAAGGCACTCTAGTGAAAATACCGCTCCATGATCTCTGAAAAATATAATCAATCCTATTATGATCAAAATAGCTATTTATGAGTTCTAGGGAAAACTCACTCTATATGTCGCTAAAATGTTGATCTACTCTAAAGGAGGTGAAAATAATAGCCCCGCTCACAAACTGAACTCATACACCATTAAAAATCTCGGGATAAGTCTGCCCATCCAAGAAAGGCACTCTAGTGAAAATACCTCTCCATGATCTCTGAAAAATATAATCAATCTTATTATGATCAAAATAGCTCTTTATGAGTTCTAGGGAAAACTCATTTTATATGTCGCTAAAATGTTGATCTACTATGAAGGAGGTGAAAATAATAGCCCCGCTCACAAACTGAACTCGTACACCATTAAAAATCTCGGGATAAGTCTGCCCATCCAAGAAAGGCACTCTAATGAAAATACCGCTCCATGATCTCTGAAAAATATAATCAATGCTATTATGATCAAAATAGCTCTTTATGAGTTCTAGGGAAAACTCACTCTATATGTCGCTAAAATGTTGATCTGAAGGAGGTGAAAATAATAGCCCCGCTCATAAACTGAACTCGTACACCATTAAAAATCTCGGGGGAGGGGAATAGGCACAAGTGAATTTTTTAGGCAATTTCATCACCAAATCATTAGAAGAGTAAAATTTCTTCCTAAAATTGATTAAGATTAAGGAATCATAGGTTATGGTAGATATTACATCATCAACTTTGGCCACTTTTTATGTCTTCTTTAGACCCTTAGATTGGATAGCAAGGCGATCTCCTTCGGCTAGGAGGATTTTGAGGGAGGTGTGGTCATTCATTTAAACTTCTACACTAGAGAGGGGAAGTTAATTTGAGTATGGGATGTAACCTACCAAAAACAATGGAGTGCCTCAAATGTAAGGAAGTTTGAAGGAGAAGGAAGAAAAGGAAGAGGAGTATTTTTCCCCTGCCCCATAGGGTGTATATATAGGAAGAAAATTTGAGGAAATTCTTTGAAAAGATTATTAAAAAATGAGAGGGAATGAAGCTTCTAGAAGCATTTTGAAATTTTTAGAATTTTTTAGTATTTTTGGAATTTTTTGGGTCCCAAAATTGATATTTTTAGAATTATTAAAAAAATCTGGAAAACAAAATATTTTAGGAGGGACGGTTGTAGCCGCCGCCCCCTCAAAAAAAATTGATGGGCCCAACCAAAAAAAAAATAGAAGGAATTTAACCAGAGCGGGCAGTTGCCTGCTGCTCTAGATGCTGCACGTCCAAAGTGGCGCCTCTAGAATGACATGTCGGTTCCTCTAGTAGTGGTGAAAGATCGGTCCAGCCGCCAACACACGTTCAGGCCCAATTTTTTGACACGGACTATCCAAATTGGACTTTTTTGGAATCTCCAAAATCATTTTTTTGACTTATCCGATTCAATGTTGGCACTTTCAAAGCTCAATAGAGCTCTATGATCAACTTTGAGTAAATTTAAAATTTTTAACACAATTTTTTGATATTTTTTATGATCCGATGAATTTAAAATGTTGTGATACATCTTTTTCGACTTCTAGAGCTTTGATGTTTGAAATAGGAAGGCAATTGATATATCATCAAAAAATTATCTTGATCGGACACGAATCTTGAAGCAAGTTGTAGACTTCAAAAATTAAATTAAAAATCATCTGAACTCTGATTTCAACACGCTTATAGTCGAACTGAAGGTCTCATTAATACGAACCCAACAACACCAAATTAAACCCAATCTGAGCTCATATAGCTCAAAATCAAAGACCTGAAGTTCATTTGGAAGGTTCAATCCACATTTTGGATTACTCAATAGTTTCTAAACGTGACATGCTTATTATCAATTCAAGCAGCTCAACTAGACCAATCCAACGAGTTCAAGATCGTTAAATTCCAATATCTTTAAGACATTCAAATAACCATTAAATGTTCCACAATCAAGGAATTCAACATCAGTCGTCCATCCAAACCACTCTCAATTTACCCTTGATCTTCCTCCTATTTACTGGACATGCCACTCCTAGATCACTATAAATAGACCCATCGTTTCTCAAGAGAGGGGACCCAAGTAAGAAGAGAAAAGAAGTAAGCAAGGAAGCAAGAAGAGAAGGAAGAAAAAAGAAGAGAAGGAAAATAGCTCTCTTACCATCTAAATCCTCCTTGACCATTGTCGGACTTCCACCCGGTAGCCGACCTATACCGGAGTTCTACCCGATTGCTAAAAGATGTCAAAGGTATGTATGAACGCTGACTTACGCCAGAGTTCTGCCTGACCACCGACTGACGACGGAATTCTACCCGACCACCGACTGACAACGGAGTTCTACCCGACAGCCGATTGATGCCGGAGTTCTGCCTGACAAACAATTGACGCCGGAGTTCTGCCTGATAATAGACTTACGCTGAATTTGTGTCCGACAGTTAATTGAAGCCGGATTTCCACCTAACCACAAAACATCGTCAGATTTCCAATCTCTATTTGTAATTGAATTTTAACCAGGGAGTTGATTAATTTAATCTAATCATCCTCAATTTTAGGGACAAGTCAGCCACCTGTAATCTAAGAAAACACTAGTAGAATCCTTTCAACTAGGCATGACCCCGTAATTTTTCCCTTTTCTAGGGTTTCCATGAAAAAATTTTGGTGTTACATTTTTGTTCTGTTTGTGTGTTGGATATCCGTATAATGCTGAGACAAAAATTTTTTAACTCTACAGTCGCTTATATTCTAGCCCACAATAGGAAAATTTTATTCTGTCAGGTTACCTGATGTAGCTCTACGTCAGGTTGCCAATAATATGTCGGCACGTGCTCTTACTCTTTATCGCACGGCCCGACGACCCAACTCGGACCGAATCCGGAATTACTATGTTCGCGTATTGCTCGGTATTTGCTCGGTATTGCTAGGTATTACTCGTTATTGCTTGGGAATAACGAGAAATACCGCTCTGTGAAGATCAATACCGAGTAATACCTAAAAGAACTCTGTATTGCTCGGTAGTGCTCTTCAAAGAATGGTATTTTTCATTTTTGTCGAGCAAAATCGACCAATACCTAGCAATACCGAGCAATACGCAAACTCCCGGGTCCGTTTCAGGTCGGGTTGTCGGTCCGCGCGATTAAGAGTAAGAACACGTGGCGACATATTATTGGCTACCTGACGTAGAGCTACATCAGGTAACCTTACGGAATAAAAATTCCACAATAGGACCCTTGGTGTGAAGTAAGGCTATGCATGAATAAGATAATAAATCTAGTTCTGCTTGGCACTCGGTTCAAGTTTAGCATTTTATTAGAGATGATAAATGGTATGTGCCAGCTAACTTTCATGCTTTAATTCTTCTTCAATTTCACACATTCCTATTCAAGATTCTTCGGGTTCTTGCATTGTCTTATTGGAATGCTTTCTCCTTCTTCTAAGAAACTCCATTTGAAAATTTATAATAGCTTCTCTAATGTGGAATGGTGTTCTTTCATTTTGCATAAGAGATATGCTTTACATTTTTCTTGTTATGCTTGAATGGCATTGCTTAAAGGCTTAAAGACAACTAATATCCTTTTCAAAAGAAATTTAAATGTTCCTCTAGCTTGTGTTTTTTGTGTTAAGCCTGGAGAAATTCATAATCATCTATTTATTTTTTTAATGTGAATTTTCTTTTCTGATTCTTTCAAACCTTATTCCAAATTTGAAGCTGTTTTTGCTTAGGCCCACTCGTATTCAAGTATTTGATTTTATCTCTTCTTTAGAGTTAGCTAAAAAAGCTAAGAATATGTTTTTTTCTTGCCACTTGTTGTTATCACCATTTTTTTTGGAAGGAAAGGAATGAGAGGAGACATTTTGGATAGGTTAAAAGCCATCTTTGCTAAAATTTCTTCTTGGATGCCAATTGGAAAGTAAATTAGACCTACACAAAATGATGTACGTAAAAGAGGTCAACATTCTTCAAATATAACTTAATATCTAATATTTATAAAAATTATCAAAATGACCTTTCTACTTTTTTTCCTTTTACATTTGAGCTAGACATTGAACAATATGTAGCAAAGCCTTAACTTGTTCATATTATGCTTTATTACAAACTAACAATACTAAAAAGAAGTTGAAATTCCTTATAATTGGAATGCACAGAACAGAAATAGATAGGCAAAATAATTTTTTACCTAATGCACCTTTTGAAAAATGTTATCTTCAAAGAATAAAATGATTTACCAAAAAATAATAAAAATAATCAACCCGATTAAAGAGTCAAAAGCATCATCATCGATGACAAGAAAAAATAACTATAATATTTATATTAACAACATTGATTAATATTTACGTGCAAGCTGTAATAATAATAAACAATATCTGAGACTTATTCCAGTCTGAAACGTACATTTATGATAAATTTGAACTATGCATGAAATTCAAATGTCTAATTTTGTAATAATCTTTTTATTATTAATTTAATATTTGTTTATTAGTAAATTTGTTTATCCTTGGCCTGGACAATGACATGAAAATCGAGATGTTGGTTAAACTTGTACAAACATAACTCACTAAAGGCTTCATTTGGAATGATTTTCTTAAGAAGTAGCTTTTTAGAACAACTTTTTTAAAGCAGCTTTTAATTTTTGTTCTAAAAATTTATTTAACATGTAGTAAGAAAGTTATCCCAAAAGAAGACTTCATTTGGGATAGCTTTCTTACTGCTTTTAAAAGCTACTTTTTAGAATAAAAATTTCTATTTTAAGAAACTTTTATATTAAAAAGTTGATGTAGGAAGTGATAAGAAAGTTTTCCTAAACAAAATCTAAATCACCCTATTATAAAATAAAAAGAAGTTTATCGTAGAACTTACAAACAATCAGAGTTTGTTATTAAGCTCAACATGAAAGATCACTCCAATAATAAATTAATTTTTTACTAGGATCAACCTAAAAAAAATCAAGTGAAGGAACAACTTTTTAGCTCGATTTGCTTTCGAACCATAGGTAAATTAACATGGGCGAACTTTGAACTCGAATAAGTTATTTCTTACAAAATTTATTTTAAATTTTGTAAGAAAATATAAGTATCAAGCTGAGCTCCAAGCCATCGAGCCACCCTCAGCTCGGCTCTAAATCAGTTCGTTGAAAGTCTTAACTAGTTCTTTTTTTAGAATATTTAAATTGTAGTTAGCTCTTTGAATGGCTGAGGAAAGACTTCAGTAAATCTTGTTAGCTTGCATAAAAAGCCAATATTATATTTTTTATTATAACTCATATATTGTGAGAACAGTCGCATTGAATAGTAATAGTATGGGAAAATAAAATTTTGAAAAGTAAAAGGAAATACAAACGAATTTATAGTGGTTCGGGGTATTAGCCTACGTCTACTCGTCATGTCTTTTACTTAAAAATTGTACTCTCTCTGCTTTGCTCCCAGTAAAGCAGAGAAACCTCCCTCCTTGACAGGCATTGGAGAAACCCTTTCACTATATTTTCTTCTTTAAAAATACAACAACCATAGCCCCACTAGTTAGATCCATATAACTCAAAAAACTTAACCAGATCATAATGACCCCTACAAACAATGCTCAAGAAGCTCTAGACTTAGAGCTTTGGACTCTCAAATTAGATGTTTGAAAGGATATGATTTAAGAATAAGTAAGAGTGCTACCATTCACTTGAATCTCTTTTAGGCAAATTTTGAAAACACAAACGAAAAAGAGAAATTATAAGAAATAAATTTTCTCCCCAAGTTTCTTAGTTCTCATAGCAGCCATTTTTATCAAAAGTCATGTCTTAGATTTTTAGTGAGTCATATTTATGTTGTGGCTTAATTAAAATTCCTAAAAATCTATTGCATATTAAACATGTCAATTTTAGGTCATATAGTCTAATCCTAGAATCATATATTATGATTAGCACAATTGGCCTCAAACCTATTCGGACTATGCGAATTAGATTGTTTAGTATGATTAGTAAATTTACCCAATTCTAGGAAAATCCAACCTCTATTTGACCAACATTTACGAGTATATCCATACAACACTAAAAAAAAAAAAAAAAAAAACTTTTAACTACATTTATATTAAGACACTTTTATCTAAGTGTCCTAACAAATATATATTAGGGCATATAATGATTTTGGCGCTAAAAGATCGTGTGCGCAGTAGACAAGTCCCCGCCCCGCCCTATCTCGACATGCCCCCTTCCTCTTATTATTCTTTCATTTCACTCAAGCGTGTATTCCTCCTGCAGTCTGTGTGCGATTACCTGATCATTGTCGATCAAGGCCTCCCTCTTCCCCTTATTATTCTTTCATCTTGCTCAAGCACTGTATTTCTGCTATGGCCTGCATGTGATCCATCGATCGCTGCCACTATTTCAAGATTGCTGCATTAGGTAAATATTCTAATGGCCTTTAATCTTTGTCAAGTACAATATGCTTTATTCATTCCAATGTAGAATGTTGATTGTGTAGGGTTCATAAAATATTCTTCTTCCCTCTTTTGATTCTCTAGAGTTCTTGAGGTTCTTAATTTGCATTTTCTGTTCAATCGATCGATTATCGTAATCGTCGAATGGAAGTTTTTTTGTACATAGCAAAAGGTAAATCTTCTGACCTTGTCTTGATCTTATCTATCATTGATTTTGAAGTTTATTAGGTCATTGGTGTGATTTTAATTCGTTTGAGTTAGTTGTTGGATTCGTTGCATCCTAATTCCACAAAGGCGTTTAGGAATTAATGTAAGTAGGCAATCGAGCAGTGCAATAAGGTAAGGAAAATAGATATAATTTTTGTCGAAGGATTATAATGAAAAAAAAAAAAAAGATAGTTTCAAGTTATTCTACTTACTGCTAGTTGGGTTAAGGTTGATGACTATAATGAAAATTTACAAAATTGATGTAACCTTAGTTTGCTTGTAAACTATGATTTGTTTTGTACCCGATTTCTCATTGTTAAGACAAAATAATAGTTCCTCTATGCATCTCAGTAAGGTGAAATGCACAATTTATTCTACAAAATTCATAATAAGAAAAGAAATCAGAAAAAAACTATATTTGACCCTCCAATTCAGTTCATTAATTTTTCTATCAACTTTATCTTTGATATATTATGCTCAGGTTACTTTCTTTTTGGTCATAATATTCTATTTTACTAAAATTATGTTGTTGATATTTTTGGAGCATTAGATTTTCTCTATTACGCTTTTGATGAACAAAAGCTTGGAGATATTCTGGAGATGATATTTGGTGATCGTTATTTAATTTTGATGATGGCCATATTCTCCAGTCCACCTCCATGATACTCCATAAAAATTCCAAGACTTATCGGGTAACTTCACCATTATAATCGATACCTCATATTTGAAGATTAGTGCATGTTGAATTATTTTTAATTTCTTATTTAGGTTATCATACAATTCTCTTGTAAAATTTGCTTGCTTTTTTTCTTACAGCCTCATTCTCACAAGTTGAGTATGGCGGGATGAAAAATAACTTATCTCAATGCAAGAATTGATTTAAGTTCTTACTTTGTTAAAGAATTTCTTAATTTTGCATTTCTAATGAGAGAAAATATATCACCAAATTATTCACATAAACAAAGTTATTATGCATGACCTAAAAATGATAATCCTTTCAACAATTTTATCTCTACCATCAAACTCAATTAATAAGGTTTTAAATATGTGATTATCACCAAATTAGTGTCATACATAATGTTTGTCTTCATGGGCGACTATATTTTCCTCCATTGTTGTTTTGTGAATATGTATGAGCGCTATTTATGATTTTTCATATTTCACATTTACTTGCTCTTCTAATAATTTGTAGATTTTAATAAAAATGCAAATTCCATTATACTCTTAATACGAGGTCATAATCCTTCAAATTTATCTTGTAAATCAATGATAACATAAATATTTTACTTCATGATCATAATTGTACTATGAAGTTAAACATCAAGTGCTAAGCTTCATTTATTTCTTGTAGATTATTTTATTTATGTATTTCACAATAGCGCATAATGTATTGCATATGCATGAACTAAGTAATGCTTTCAGTTGTCCAAGGACTACACTTGCTTCAGAAATTGTAAGAGATTTATAGGCAATTTGTTGATATTCATCTTATAGTTTGGTTGCTTTTGTTCAGATTTGTAAACTATGAGGGTTGTAGGAGTATTTGAAACTGAAATTCAAAGAGTTTGGCCTTGTGCATACTAGAGTAATAATTTTATCCTTTTTTTGTTAGTAGGGTTGGCCAAGGGTGGAGAATGGTTTAGATTTTTTCTATGAGGGTTGTAGGAGTATTTGAAACCAACCCTTGGATTTGGTTTGAAGTTTCGATCTAAGGAATATATGTAGAGCACATTAGGGGCAATTTAATAATTTTGTCCCCCATGGTCAAAGAAGGGTTGACTAAGTATGGGAATCATCAAAATCATTTTAATATCAATTATAAGATATTTTAAACCAATTTCCAAGTCCAAGTCACCATGCTAAGGTCTTTTGATTGAATTTAAAGTTTTCTATCTATTTTAAGGTTTTGACTTAGGGTTTATGACCTTTCTAAGGTGAGTAAGAAATGTCCTAAAGGGTCCATAAGCTTTCTAGAGCTAGCAAATGCTATGGCATTGGGCATCCCCTTTGAAAGATAATTTCTACACAAAAAGATAGGAAAACCTAATAGCTAAAAAAAAATCCTTGGAGAGAAAAAATTGACCTCATTTCAAAAGTGAGGTCAAAAGCCTCTTTTGTAGCCCTCTAAATTCTATAAATAAAAAGCAAAGAGGTATCTTTTAGGAATTTTTTATTTTAAATTTTGGGCTTCTAATGTTTGAATATTTTGCTCTTTAGTGCATTCAAATATTTCATACTTGCATATCTTCTTATTTTCCTACTTTATATTGGGAAAAAAGATTCTTGTCGCTGACCCCATGTAGTGAGATAAAGATTTGATGTTGTTGTTGTTGTTATTGTTGTTGTTGTTGTTGTTATATCTTAACTCCACTCTACTCTCTCTTAGACACATAGAGCTTTCGCTCTCCATACTCGCTACTACACCCAATCACTTAGCTCATATCTCAAGACTACCTATAATAAGGTCGGGTATCATCCACGGACAAATTAGTATCCAATATTCTTTAACTATTATGCTCTACTATTTGCAAAAAAATTATGAGTCTATGGGAGAGATCAACTTAGAGCTTTGTTTGAACCCATTAATTAGAATCTCCATATACGCTAATAACTTCAAATACTATTATCTCCTTTAAAGTAGAGAATGAATACTCCCTCCCTTTTGTTGGCTTATAGCTTAATTGTTTCTCCATCATGGAGATTATCTGTTACTCAAATTTCTCTATATTTAACCTGATTGCTAATAATATTCTTGTAAAAAAATTATGCAAGAATATTATGGCATAAGTTATATCAGTATGAGCTTGAATACTCTTATATTTGTATTGAGATTAGCGTAATTTACGATATTATATGTAAGTATTAATATTAGCATAAATTTAAAAGCATTCAAGCACATCCTAGTACAAATTACTTATCCTTACAAATTATTATCATGGATATCCTTACGAAGCACCGATCTCCAACTTCTACTTTCTTATCCTCCCGCCCAAAGATTTCTTTGTTATTTTGAATACACTGATTCACCATTGTGATCCTCCTTTTGTGCTCCAGTAGTATTCTGTGTGCGAGAGGTGATCCCACATTTTCTTCTATTTATCACTCTCCGTTTCTAGTTCATAATCTCTGGCCTAGCTGGTCTTTCATCGTATCTATCTTACTTCAAATTATATTTTTTATTTTAAAAATAATTTGACTTGTTAGAAAAATATAATAAATATCACTTTATTTTATATTATTTATATATTTAATATAAAATTTTTAATATTATATATATATATATATATATATAATTTTAATTTCAAATTAGTACGTCATTACAAAATTATCTTGAGCGGGCACGAATCTCGAGACAAAAAACTAGTTACAAACTTCAAAAATAAAATTCGAGAGCACTAGAACTCTGATTTCAACGAGCTTACATTCAAACTGAGCGTCTCAGAAATAGGAACCCAATGACGCCAAATTCAACCCAATCCGAGCCCAAATGGGTCCGAATAAAGGACCCGAAGCGCTGTTGGAAGGTTCAAACCGCAATTTAAGTTACCAAACGGT
>NW_021319581.1:531515-551173 GCF_001605985.2 Dendrobium catenatum
TTATTATTATTATTATTATTATTATTATTATTATTATTATTATTATTTTCTAAATTCTCTTTTGTAGCTAATTTATTATAATAATTGCTAGAATTAAAATCATATATCTATTTTACATTAAATATGTCAGTTTATGAGTAGACTCTAACTTGTAGAATTAAGTTTGAGCTTAATTAACTAATTAAAATAAAGCTCAAGCCACCAAATATTTCAGCTAAGTTCAACTCTTTTGCACCCTTATTTGGACCGCTTTTTTTTAATATATATAAAAAAAGATTAATATGAATATTTATAAATTATATGGACTGAAATAAAATTATTCAAATAGGAAATTAATCGAACAGATAATTATTTTAAAATTGAAATACATAAATCCAACATTTACAATTCAAACCTATAATTAAAGATTTTGTCATCCAAAAAATTTTTTTAGAGCTAACTTTAACTTGAATTAAAACTAAAAAAAAAAATTTAAAATCTGATATGAATTATATAATAATATTATTTATATAAAGCAATATCTATGAAAAATATAAACTTTTGATGCAATTATAAAACATTAGCCGTAAAAAATATAAAGAGTAAATACAATTAATAAGGACAAATCGGCAAATGATAAAAAAGACATTTTTAATAAAAAAATAGAAAAAATAAACAATCTTAATACGAGAAAATAAATAAGATATATTTTGTGAAAAATTAGGCATTAAAGGCCAAGATTGGGCTAATTTCAATATGATGGCTAAGCATACATAAGGTGAGAGAGGTAATACCTATCCACTTGCGGAGGATCAAAGTGGTGTGCATTGGAGGGGAAATCCATCAACTAGGAGAAAGTGTCTGTGATGATGCTAAATAGATAAAGATAGCAGATATCCTTAACTAAGACCGGCTAAGGAGGGGAAGAAACATTCAAAGCACCGTCAATGCACAGGGTAAACCTAACATCAGTAATGTAAGCTTCAATCCACTTAATAAAAGTGTTAGATACACTATCAAAGACCTTTTTAATATCCAACTAATACACATAAGTTTTTGCTTGGCAAAAGTTCTACAATGGTGCATCAATTCCTTAGCCAAAATGATGTTATCGGTGGGAGATCCTTTGTTGTATGAACCCAATTTGGGCATAACAGGCTTGAGTCGGGCCGCCAAAACTTTTGTAATAATTTTGTAAATGGTGTTAAAAAGAGAGATTTGTTTGAAATTAGATAACATGGAAGCATGACTATTTTTGGGTATCAGAATAAGAGTGGTGGCCATAGCAACCTGAGGAATGTAGGAGTTATGATAAAATAATTTTATCGCTTTAAAAATGAGAGGACTAGTGAGCAACCAAGTAGACTTATAAAATTCAAAGTTAAACAAGTTCGGACCGTGGGCAGAATTAGAAACTCCAGAGAATACTGCCTTTCTAATTTCAGTGACAGTGAAGGGTATGGTAAGGGAGGTGTGTAAGGTGGAAGGTAATACATCACCAGGAGGAAAGAGGTTAATGTCAATAGGCTGCCGAGAGGGTGGTTTGAAGTGGATTTGAAAATGCTCAATGGCGGCCTTAACCACATCGGAATAAGAGGAAGTGGAATTAGACAAAGTTAAAGAGATAGTAGTTTTTCTATAATTCGCCCTTATGCAGATTTTGGAGGAAAGAAACTTAGGGTCATCTTCTCCGTGAGAAAGCCACTTGGTTTTTTCTCTTTGAATGATCCTGGATGTCCAGTGAGATGCGGTTTCAAAAATTTGGAGGTTATTGTTTTTGAGAGCTAGGGAAATGCTCTACTCAAGATCAAAATTGTTTGAATTTATGTAATCTCTTGGAACTTTTTTTCTTGCTTCGGGTCTCCAAGTTAACTATGATAAGAGCACCCTGATTCTCTCCCCTAACTGTCAAAATGCCAATAATATTTTCTCCATCCTAAACATCTCTTCTTCTTCTCAGTGCATCACTTACCTTGGTATACCCATTTCTTCATATAATCCAAAGCTTGTTGGTTTCTCCAATCTTTTGGAGACAATCATGCATAAATTCTCAAGTTGGAAAGCTAGAGCTTTTTCATTTTCTGGTAGATATCAGTTCTTTCAACATACTATTTAGAATACTATTGCCTATGGGATTCGTGGATCCATTATATCTAGAACCTTATAAAAATTTTTGAAATAAGCAGTGCAAAATTTCTTTATTTTAGGGAAACTAATGTGAGAAAACTGCACCTTATCTCATGGAAGAATACTTGCAAGCCCAAAGCTCTTAATGGGATAGTCACCCCTCTTTTCAATCCATCCAGATCTACTATAATTTATCTCTTATTGTTAGGATTTACAATTCTGATTCCCCTATTTCTAAATGGCTTTTACATAAATACCCCTTCCCGTGGAGATCGCCTATTGTTACTGCCACCTCTTTTTGGAAAAACTTATGCAAAAATGCTTTCATTGCTTAAGATAATTTCCACTTTGAAGTTACTCGCTCCTCCCCCTTCTCCCTATACTGTGATCATTGGATTTACAAGAAATCGTTAAAGAAGAATAATGAGATGCAACCTATTCTTGACCTCTTTCCTCCCCATTCTAAGATATTTGTTATCCTAAAGCCTCACAGTTGGGAATTGCCTGCTAACCTCCCTGTTACACTTTTTTTTTTCTCTTAATGTAATTTCTGTGGACTCTTTACCTCCCGTTTTCTTGCTTTTGGATAATGCTAATAGCGTAGGTTTCAGTACTTTTCAAGAAATTTTATATATGGACCCTATTCCTATATCTTGGCATCACTTTGTATTCACAATCATTCTGCCTTACGTTTTGCCTCTTATTAATGGATGGTGCTAATGGATGGACCAAAGATTGCAAACGTTCTTATTATGCGAGGTGTTGTGTTGAACCAAATTGTGTTTTATGCCATAATTGTAATGAGATGACTACTCATCTATTCTTCGAAATCAACATAGCAGAAGTATATTTTGCAATGTTAGGGTTTATAATTTTTAAAAAACAATCTCAAATAAAAACATTATATATTAATAATATTCAATAAGTAAATAAATAAATAAAATGACACATACACAAACGCATCTCTAATAAACTTTGCGAATAAAAATAATAAATAAAAATGAGTTGTTTAATTCAATTTTCTCTAAAAACTTGCATCCTCTTGAAATAAAGGAGGAGACTCAAAATGAAGGGAACCATAAGAAAAACCATTGAATGCCCAACAAAGACATATGGAGAGGGAATCGGTGGTAAGGGAGAGGGGAGAAGGAAAGAATTCTAGGGAGAAGAGGCTAGGCTATTGATGTTGATAATTTAAAATTTTGAGAATAACTGATGCCGGAGCGTAGTGCTGATATCTGCTACACAATTCTAGCAACTTCAGATTTTATAGCATAGTTTTTTTTTTCAGCTTTTATTTGTCTGTGTAGCTTTTGTATAGCTGGAAGTTTATTTGCTTTTGTCTTTTTCTTGCATCTGCATACTTGTATATAATAAGGTGATTACTTCCTGAATAATATAGAGATTTGATTGGTGTTTCATCATTTATCCCCTGGGTTTGTCTGTATCATGACCTTCTCGTCATGTGGTGGTCCTCCTCTTCCCCCTTGCCTAATTCCTTTAGTCGGTGCTTGAGGGAGCTGCTATCGAAGAGATTCCATGTTCTTCTTTCAGCGTCCGCTCTATTCGTCCTTGTGACGGGTAGCGTCCGGTGTCAAGTGGTATCAGAGCCGGCAAGATGCCGCCTCGTCGAAATCCTCAAAAGCCGGTTCAAGAAGTCATGATAGAAGACCTACAGAGGGAGATTGCCCAGCTACAACAAAGGCTGGCCAGATGTGAACAGAGAGAACCAGTGGTGCCGCCGCAGGAGGAAGAAGACATCAACCCATTTCACCAATAAGGTTCAAGTGACGAAGAAGCAGACAAATGGACGGTGGGTTGAAACAATCGGAGGGCGACCTCTGATTATGGAATCAAAATGGAGTTACCTGAGTTCGATGGCCGACTGGACCCAGATGAATTCATCGGGTGGTTACAAACTGTGGAACACTTTCTTGACTTCAAAGAAGTCCCAGCATATTAAATTGTCAAACTTGTCGCTATCAAACTCAAGCGTGCAACATAACTTTTGTGGGAGAACTTGAAAAGATCAAGAAATCGAGAAGGAAGAAGTAAGGTAGTGTCATGGCCGAAGATGAAGAAAGAAATGCAACGCAAATATGTTCCCGAACAGTACAATCAAGATTTATATCTCAAATTTTCACAACTGCAACAACAACAGATGACGGTGGAGGAATACATATCTGAATTTGAACAACTATCTATTAAATGCGATGTGATAGAGCCTGAAGAACACACCATAGCTCGTTTCTTGGGCAGGTTACAACCCACCATCTCCAATGTGGTGCAATTGCAGCCATATTGGACTTTTCAAGATGTTGTCAACTTAGAATTAAAAGTAGAGAAACAACAAGCACGGTCCAAGAAAGCCAACCCTAGGAATGTGGCAATGGACCCTTTTAACGAAAATGAAACTATCAAGACTAACAAGAATGCGGCCGGACCCAGTCAGCAACCGGAAGAACCACCACTCCAAGGGGCACCACGCCTTACTCAGTCACAACCCTCTTTTCCGGCTTGCAAGTGTTTCAAATGCCAAGGATTTGGACACATTTCTTTGAACTGTCCAAACCGTCGAGTGGTCACTCTTATGGAAGAATTTGAAACTGAAGAACCCTCTGATGCCTCCACGGACCTTAAGCCTGAGAATTCTACATTTGTTGAGCCAATGTATTTAAAGGGGGACGAAGGAAATTTTCTTGTTTTCAGACAATCCTTGAATACACACAAGGGTGATTCCTGGTTGCGACACAATATTTTTCGGACTCGGTGTATAGTTAAAGAACGTGTGTGTAATATGATCATAGATAGTGGAAGCTGCGAGAATGTCGTGGCCGCTCTCATGGTGGATAAATTACAACTTGCCACAACTGATCACCCTAAACTGTATTCTCTTTCGTGGATATAGAAGAACGCTGAGGTCCAGGTGAACAAACGATGTCTGGTAGATTTTTCCATCGGCCAATTTCAAGACCGCTTTTTATGTGATCTTGTTCCCATGGATGCGTGCCATCTTCTATTAGGCCGACCATGGCAATTCGACAAAGATATTGTACACCACGGAATCGCGAAAACTTATTCATTTATGCACCGTGATCAACAAATCGTGCTATTACCCACATTTGTTATTGAAGCAGAAGATTCATCATCTACTTCTCTGTTCAATAGGGTCTGTTCATGCAAGATCATAGAGTCGCTCAGCAAGGTTTTTTCTTGATCCTCATGGAAGAAAACCCATCTGTTCAATGTTTACCTGAAGTGATTCGGCCACTACTCCAGATGTATGGAGACATTCTCATACAAGAGTTGCCTTCGGGATTACCCCCTCTCCGAGAGGTTCAACACCACATGGAACTCTTACCCGGTGCCGTTTTGCCCAACCGACCTGCTTACCGACTCCAGCCTGATGAACACAAGGAACTACAATTGCAAATTGATGAATTATTGGACAAAGATTTTATTCGCCCCAGCTCCAGTCCATGCGCCGTCCCCGTGCTTTTGGTTCCAAGAAAAGATGGCACCTACCGTATGTGTATTGACAGTCGCGCCACCAACAAAATCGATCACAATAAAATATTGTTTCCCCATACCTCGTATAGATGACATTTTTGACCAATTACATGGAGCGACCATATTTTATAAAATTGATTTAAGAAGCGGGTACCATCAAATACGGGTGCGACCGGGAGACGAATGGAAAACGGCCTTCAAAACACGAGAAGGCTTGTACGAGTGGACTGTGATGCCATTTGGCGTCTCCAATGCTCCTAGTACCTTTATGCGACTTATGAACCTAGTATTTCGACCCCTTATGAATCAATGTGTAGTTATCTATTTCGACGATATTATTGTATATAGTTCCACCATGGATGCTCATCTGTGGCACCATCAACACGTCTTCGACATTCTCCGAGAGCAACATTTATTTGCTAACCCATTGAAGTGCCAGTATTTGACGGACAAAATTTCTTTCTTGGGGTTCGTCATTTCCTCGGCGGGGATCGAGGCCGACCCAAGTAAAGTTGAGGCCATTTTCTAATGGCCTATATAGCAATCTTTCACCGAAGTTCGCCAATTCCTCGGCCTTGCGTCCTTCTACCGCAGATTCATAAGGAACTTCAGCTCCATGGCTACACCTATCACTGAACTACTCAAGACTGAATGTTTCCAATGGACTCCCTCCGCCCACAAAGGTTTCAAACACGTAAAACACGCAGTGTCGACGGCACTCGTCCTGACGTTACCTGATTTTATTGAAGTATTTGAGTTAGATTGTGACGCTTCAAACTCTGGAATCGATGCTATTCTCAGTCAGAAAGGGCACCCCATTGCATTTTTTAGTGAGAAACTAAATGAAGCACGTCAAAAATACTCCATCTATGATAAAGAATTTTATGCTATTATTAGAGCATTACATCACTGGGAGCATTACTTGCTACCCCATGAATTTATTTTATTCACAGACCATGAGGCATTGT
Source organism: Dendrobium catenatum (assembly GCF_001605985.2). Classification (NCBI taxonomy): domain Eukaryota; kingdom Viridiplantae; phylum Streptophyta; class Magnoliopsida; order Asparagales; family Orchidaceae; genus Dendrobium; species Dendrobium catenatum. The sequence continues at coordinate 538,100 of NW_021319581.1, forward strand.
GATTTATTAACAGTCAAAAGAAATTAAAAGGCCAACATGCTACTTGGGTCGAGTATCTAGGTGCCTATCATTTTGTTCTAAAACATAAGTCAGGTAAAAGAAACCAAGTAGCTGATGCACTCATTCGACGGCTTGCTGTAATCCAAACCTTACAAACGAAGGTAACAGGATTTGAACTACTCAAGGAGTTGTACCCAGAAGATCTAGACTTTGGCAGCATTTGGCTTCAATGCCAAGACGGACCCTATAAATTCTATCACAGGCAGCATGACCATTTATTTTTGGGAAACCAGCTGTGCATTCCGAAAGGTTCTATCCGTCTAGCCATCATCAGGGAGTGCCACGAATCAGGGATGGCTGGCCATTTTGGAAGGGACAAGACCCTTGCTTTAATCAAGGAAAATTTTTACTGGCCTCTTCTTTCCCGTGATGTGGAACGATTCATTAAAAGATGTCGAGTGTGTGTTACAGCCAAGACTCATAGCCAGAAACTGGGACTATATACTCCCCTGTCCGTTCCTGAAGGGACATGGGTCGACGTGAGCCTAGACTTTGTATTAGGCCTTCCTCGGACACAACGGAACAAAGATTCGATTATGATCGTTGTGGACCGTTTTTCCAAAATTTCCCATTTCTTACCATGCAACAAAATGTTGGATGCCACACACGTCGTTGATTTATATTTCTGGGAAATATTATGATTAAATGGTATCCCTAATACAATTACATCTGACCGAGATGTCAAGTTCTTGAGTAATTTCTGGAAGACATTATGGAGCAAATTGGGGACCAAACTCCAGTTCAGTTCTACCACCCATCCTCAAACGAATGGTCAAATGGAGACGTCAACAGAAGTCTTGGAAACCTATTACGATGCTTTGTGGGAAAGAACTTGCGACAATGGGATTTGGTGTTGCCTCAAGTGGAGTTCACATTTAACAGATCTACCAATCAAGCAACCGGGCATAGTCCCTTTCAAACAATTTATGGCATTAACCCACTATCGCCCTTAGATCTCATTCCTCAAGTGCTTTCTAGCAGTTTTAGCACAAAAGGAGCCCAACACAGTGAGGAGATAAAACAATTGCATCAGAAAGTCCAAGAAATGATCCACACGCCTAATAAGAAATGTCATAATACTGTCAATCGGTCCCGCAAGGCGATACAGTTCAACGAAGGTGACAAAGTTTGGATCCGACTCCAAAAGGAGCGGTTTCCTCCTGGCGCATTCGGTAAACTAAAACCGAAGGCTGACGGTCCATTCAGTATTCTCAAAAGGATTGGCGACAATGCTTATCAAATTGAACTACCAGGCGACTACAATGTTTCTGCCACCTTCAACGTAGCGGATCTCTCGCCCTATTACGAACTTGAAGTTCCTCCTACCCCGGTAGCCTGACGCTGGAGCGTAGTGCTGATATCTGCTACACAATTCTAGCAACTTCAGATTTTATAGCATAGTCTTTTTTTAGCTTTTATTTGTCTGTGTAGCTTTTGTATAGCTAGAAGTTTATTTGCTTTTGCCTTTTCCTTGCATCTGCATACTTGTATATAATAAGGTGATTACTTCCTGAATAGGATAGAGATTTGATTGGTGTTTCATCCTTTTTCCCCTGGGTTTGTCTGTATCCTGACCTTCTCGTCAGGTGGTGGTCCTCCTCTTCCCCCTTGCCTAATTCCTTTAGGCGGTGCGTGAGGGAGCTGCTATCAAAGAGCTTCTAGGTTCTTCTTGCAGCGTCCGCTCTATTCGTCCCTGTGACGGGTAGCGTCCGGTGTTAATAATTGAGTAGGGTTTATAAGTTTTGGAGCTTAAAGGATTTTTCAACTTAATATATTTGTAAGTTTAAGTTAAAAATAAATAAATTTTCAGAAAAAATTGACAATATTTAATAAGATAGTAATTGAACCAATCAATTCTAAGAAGTAGATTCTGAGTCAACACTCGATCTGATGATCCTCATCCATTCTCAATTGTTTGCTAAAAGGGAAGATTGGTTTTATGATAGATTTATGTTTGATCAGTTGAATCAATCAATCTGATCCTACATAAAATTTTGAATTTCCTCTGAATTTCCCAAAATGACCCTTAGTTGGAATCACAATACCTCTTTGTTGTACCATGAAATCCTGTTTATTTTTACTGATTCTTCAATTTAGAATAAACCTATCAAACTAAACCAGATAAATCCATTGAAATTTTTTTAAAACCAATGCAAACCAAACCAATCAAAACTTGATTCTAAAAAATAAATTCTTAAAGATTCAAGTTCTTGAACAGAAAATCAAACAGATACCAAATTGAAGAGATTTGTTTCTCTTTGTCCTTGCTTATTTTTCTAGCAAATATCAGACTTGGACTCTCAGTTGTAGGACGCGTTGAACACGGATAACATAAAGCTCATTGTATTATTATTTTTCAGAGTTATATCATAATATTATTTATATAAAACAATAGATGTCAAAAAATATAAACTGTTGATGCATTTATAAAACAATTGCGGTTAAAAATATAATTAAAGAGCAAATACAATTAATCACATCTGCAAATGATAAAAAAGACTTTTTTATTTTTAAAATATATAGAAAAAACAATCTTAATACGAGAAAAGAAATGAAGAAAAAGGCTTTCATTCAACTCGCAGCTTTGACTACACATCTGCAAATGATACTTCTAACAGTCAGTTTGAATGAATTTCGTTAGAGTTAAGTAAACCTGGAAGGATTTTGTGTTAAAGAAGGAAAACGTACAGAAAGCTAATTTATTCCACAAATCCATTGATCTCTATTAAAAACAAAGACCGAAACGCCTGAACAACATGACAGTCTCATTCAAAAAAAAAAAAAAAAAAAAAAAAAAAAAAAAAAAAAAACATGACAGTCTCATTCATCATCCTCATACAAACTTAAACATATTTGCATAAAAGTCCATATAGAGTGTCACTTGAGTACTACTTAAAAGATTTAGAAGTCTGATTCAGAAACTTCAAGCCAATATTAATATTGGCTTGAAGCCAATCAACCTGGTCATCAACAATTATCCACTTGTCTTTCCTCGATCAGTTGCGAAGTTTCTCCCTGCGAACAATAGACGGCGAGGTTTAGAAAACGAAAACTTAGTTTTTTAATATATTTTAAAGGGAAAAAGAGAATTGTTGGCTTTAAATGTTTTGTTTTATATTTTTTGTTAAAGGCACTTCAAATTAAAATCAAATAATATAATTAAGCTTCCTGTTATGATCTTCTATTTAAGTCCTTTATCTATCTTCAAAAAAAGATTATTCATATAGCTCGGTATTTACAAAATTTCTAGCTCATGAAATAGCTTATATTTGATTAATTCATTGGCTAAAGAGCAAAAAATAAAGCCGAATTCAGGATTTAATAACAAGCTGAGCAATTCGTTACTTCTTAAAAAGCTCATTATAACATTTAAAAAAAAAAGAGTTATCAAAGATTTAGAAACAAAATCAATGATCAATAGAACGGCAATAACAATTATAACTAAGGAAATTAAGACATAAAATGATGAAAAATCATATTGAGAGAGAGAGAGAACAAAAAATAAGTAAAAATTGGAGCTGCACCTGCTGTTCAGCAGCAGGTAAAGCAATATAACCAGCAAGCCAATCAACACGAGCGCTGTCACTAAGGCTACGGCGAAGAGCGGCAGTGCAATTTGAAGCCGAAAGCAGCATGCCAATAGCACAAAAAAGAAATTAAAATGCATTAATTTCTTTTGCACAAAGCACACGGTTGGACTCCCCTTCATAATAATTGAAAAGGCTGCCAAGCAAATGCTGGAAGCCAATCCAAGGCATACAAACGTGAAATATGCTATGTAGTGGGCAGGATGGGTGGTGGCTGAGGTAGGATTATTCACCAAAAGACTAATAAAAGCACCGAAGAGACCAAAGTTCACTGTTTGCACAAACTTACCGATTCTTTTCCACTCCGACAACTCACTATCGATATTATTATTCGGGATGGAGATTGGGTTACCTGATTCGAGATCGGATTGGGTTGATGAGTAGAGATTGTTGGGTGGGGAAGGGAGAGAGATGGGAGCAATTGTTGACTGTCGAGAGAAGGTCAGATAGCTCCTCCGTTTGTAAAACTTGAGTTCGAAGCAATCGGGGAAGTTGTTTTTATAGATTTTTCAAAGTTTGAGGACGTGATCTCCTGAGGTCACCAGCAGCTCGCATCATTAAATGCGTAATTATTTACACCATTTCCGAACCTTCCATGAAATGCCACGTAAATTTGTTAACACATAACTATAATTATATTTAAGGGTGGAAGTGATGAGTGAAGACGATTTATGAATTCTGTTGACAACGGACAACCGAGAGGGATAGCCGTTGATCAGTTGGGCAAAGCAGCACGTCGCCGTTCTTGAAGAATCGTCACCGATTTCCGGCTGATCCTCCGTTCCGGCAAGAAAAACGAACACCACCACCTGACAGAAAGTCAGGATACAGAATTCAAACAGGGAAAATTTTTTACCCACGCAAATCAACTATCCCTTATTCATTATCTTTTAGCCATTTTATAGTCACTTGTGGGCACAGTGACGGCTACATAGAAGAAGGCTATACAGAGGAAAGTATGATTAACAAGACAAAATAAATGCAGTTTTCTGAAGTTTATTATAACGCCAGGATACAGAGGTATCTGGTTAGCTCCGGCGTCAGTCCACCGGGGTAGGTGGAACTTCAGGTTCATAGTAGGGCGATAAGTCGACGACATTGAAAGTTGCTGATACGTTGTATTCGCCTGGTAAATCAATCTGGTAAGCGTTATCACTGATCTTTTTAACAATGCGGAATGGACCATCAGCTTTCGGCTTGAGTTTCCCGAAAACTCCAGGAGGAAATCAATCCCGTCGCAAACGTATCCATACTCGATCTCCTTCATTGAACGTAACGTATTTTCGTGTCTTGTTAGCAGCCTTTTGACATTTCTGATTGTGTTTTGTAATCAGATCTTGTACCTCTTGATGAAGCTTTTTAATCTCTTTGCTTCATTGTTCTCCTTCTTTACTGTATTGTTGTTTCTGAATCTAGGGAATCAAATCAAAGGGAGAAGTGGGATTCATACCGTAAACGATATGAAAAGGACTGTGTCCAGTCGCTTGATTCACTGATCTGTTAAATGCAAATTCAATTTGTGGCAAGATGATGTCCCACTGTTTCAAGTTCTTCCCACGAAACATCGGAGTAAATTACCGAGGCTTCTATTAACAGTCTCTGTTTGACCGTCAGTTTGTGGATGTGCAGTAGAGCTGAACTGAAGTTTGGTTCCAAGCTTACCCCATAAAGTTTTCCAAAAATGACTTAGGAATTTAACATCTCGATCAGATGTTATAGTCTTAGGAATGCCGTGTAAACGCACTATCTCTTTGAAATACAGATCGGCTATGTGAGTGGCATCCAGAGTTTTATTGCAAGGCACAAAATGTGCCATCTTAGAGAATCGATCAACCACTACCATAATGGAGTCCTTGTTTCGTTGAGTTCGGGGAAGACCCAGCACAAAATCAAGACTGACATCTAACCAAGGACCTTCAGGGACGAGAAGAGGCGTATACAGTCCCAATTTTTGTCCCTGTGTTTTTGCTAACACACAAGTTCGGCATCGTTTTATAAAACGATCAACGTCTCGATCCAACAGTGGCCAAAAGAAATGTTCTTTAATTAAGAACACGGTTTTGTCCCGCCCAAAATGTCCAGCAATCCCAGCTTCATGGCATTCACTGATGATGGCTAGTCTCATAGAACCTTGAGGAATGCAGACACGATTCCCGTAAAAAAGAAGATCTTGTTGAATATGGTATAGCTGGTGCGTTCCTTGCAAACACTTCTTCCAAATATCACCAAAATCAGCATCTTGAGGATACACATCTTTGAGTAGTTCAAACCCAATCACCTTAGTTTGTAAAGTATGAACTAATAATAGGCGTCGGCTAAGGGCATCTACCACTTGATTGTGTTTTCCTGATTTGTGCTTAAGTACAAAATGGAAAGCTCCCATGAACTCCACCCAAGAAGCGTGCCTTGATTTCAATTTCTTTTGACTGATAATATATCGTAATGATTCGTGATCTGAAAATAGAATGAATTCACTTGGTAATAGATAATGATCCCAATGGTGTAATGCTCGGACAATGGCATAGAATTCCTTATCATAAACTGAATATTTTTGCCTTGTCTCATTAAGTTTTTCACTAAAAAAGGCAATTGGATGACCTTTTTTACTTAAGACAGCCCCTATTCCCACATTTGATGCATCACAATCCAATTCGAAGACTTCATTGAAATCAGGTAGTGCCAAAACAGGTGCTGTTGAAACAATTAGCTTTAGTTGTTCAAAACTGCGGCTAGCATTGTCGTTCCAGGAGAATTTATCACCTTTAAGTAATTCTGTAATGGGGGCAGCCACGGTACTGAAGTCTTTTATAAATCTGCGGTAAAAAGATGCCAGTCCCAAAAACTGCCTGACTTCGGTAATAGATCGTGGAACCGGCCATTGTATAATAGCTTTTACTTTACTGGGATCTGCCTCAATCTCGTAAGAAGATACCACGAATCCCAGAAAGGCCACCTTAGTAGTCAAATATTGACATTTTTGTGGGTTAGCATAAAACTGTTGTGTTCGGAGAATATCCAGCACACTTTTTAAGTGCAATAGATGCTCTTGAATGGAAGAACTGTAAATCAATATGTCGTCAAAATATACGACTACACATTTGCTCAGCAGTGGTTGAAAAACTTGATTCATCAGCCTCATGAAGGTACTAGGAGCATTTGATACCCCGAATGGAATTACAGTCCATTCATATAATCCTTCTCACGTTTTAAACGCAGTTTTCCACTCGTCGTCGGGTCTAAGGCCGATTTGATGATATCCGCTCCTTAAATCAATCTTGGAAAAAATAGCTGCTCCATGTAGTTGATCAAAGAGATCGTCAATGCGAGGTATGGGAAATCTGTATTTGATAGTAATCTTGTTTATTGAGCGACTATTTATACACATTCGGAAGCTCCCGTCTTTCTTAGGCACCAATAACGCTGGAACAGCACATGGGCTAGCACTTGGTCTGACAAAGCCCTTCTGGACCAAGTCATTGACCTACCGTTGTAATTCTGAATATTCATCTGGCCGTAAGCGGTACGCAGGTCGGTTGGGAAGAACAGAACCGGGGATTAAATCCATATGATGTTGTATGTCACGCAAAGGTGGTAATCCGTCTGGAAGTTTATTGACCAGCACATCCTCATAGTTCTGTAATAATGGGATAACTTCTTCTGGAACAGACTGATGCTCTTTGTTTTCTTCCACTAATAGGATCAGAAATCCTTCCTGGTTATTCCGTAATTCTTTAAGAAATAAACTTCGGCCAACTATGATGGACACATTTGATTTCTCTGACTCTTTAATCTGTAATGGTACAAGAACTATTTGTTGATGGTTATGAAGAAATGAGTAAGTATTGGAAGTACCGTGGTGAGTAGTATTTTTGTCGAACTGCCATGGCCTTCCTAACAGCAGATGACAGGCATCCATTGGAACCACGTCGCAGAGGACCTGGTCATTAAAATGCCCAATGGAAAAATTCACCAAACATCTTTTACAGACTCGTACTTCTGCATTTTTCTGTATCCACGACAGTGAATACGGATTGGGGTGATCTGTGGTCGATAGTTGCAATTTTTCAACCATGAGGTTGGAAACTACATTTTCACAGCTTCCACTATCAATGATCACGTCACATACTCTGTTTTTCACGGTACACCTTGTTCTAAATATGTTGTGTCGGAGCCACGATTCATCTTTATGAATATTAAGAGTGTGTCTTAATACTAGAAGATCTCCCTCATCACCATGGAGATACGTTGTTTCAGTTTCATTTGACTCAATAGTATTGCTTAGAGAACTTTCTTCAAAATCAGGTTCTTCTATTATAGTAACGACTCTTCTGTTGGGACAGTTCGAGGCTATATGGCCAAAACCTTGGCACTTAAAGCATTTACGAGGAGGTAAAGAATTAGGAACCTGATTATTGCGATTCACCGTTCGCGGAAATCGATCTTCCGATGATCTGCTTGATCCTCCCGCGTATTTGTTGGTTTTACTTTCTTGTTCAATCACTCCTTCAGTTGCTACGATCTTGTTCACCGACTTCTTGATCGGCCCTGTTGTTTTTCTACTTTTAAAGCCAAATTTACCACATCCTGGAATGTCCAGTATGACTGGAGTTGAACGACATTGCTAATGGCTGTATTCAAGCCTCCCAAGAACCGGGCCATAGTATGTTCCTCTGGTTCTACCACATCGCACTTAAGAGACAGTTGTTCGAATTCAGCGACGTATTCTTCTACCGTCATCTGTTGCTGTTGAAGCTGAGTGAATTTTAAAAACAGATCCTGCTTGTATTGATCAGGAATATACTTCCGTTGAAGCTCCCGCTTCATTTTGTTCCAGGTTTCAATCTTGCTTTTGCCTTCTCGGATTCTTGATCTCTTCAAATTCTCCCACCATAATGATGCAGCTTTCTTTAATCTGATAGCAACCAGTTTAACAATTCGATCAGCCGAAACTTCTTTGAAATCAAGAATTCGTTCCACCGACTGCAACCATCCAATAAACTCATCAGGATCCATTCTTCCATCAAATTCAGGAAGTTCTAATTTAATTCCAAAGTCATTATTTCTTCTTCGATTATTCCGCTCCCGTAGCCGCTGTCCCATATCTTCATCACTAGAATTTTCTTGATGAAATGGATTGACGTCTTCTTCTTCGTTTGTTTCAACATTAGGTTCTCTTTGTTCACTTCTGGCAAGTCTCTGCTGCAACTGTTCAATTTCTCGCCGTAGATCTTCTATCAGCACTTCTTGGACAGATCGTTGAGGAGCTCTTCGAGGCGTCATCTTTGCCGGCTATGATACAACTTGACAACGGACAACCGAGAGGGATAGTCGTTGATCAGTTGGGTGAAGCAGCACGTCGCCGTTCTTGAAGAATCGTCACCGATTTCCGGCTGATCCTCCGTTCCTGCAAGAAAAACGAACACCACCACCTGACAGAAAGTCAGGATACATAATTCAAATAGGGAAAGATATTTACCCGCGCAAATCAACTATCCCTTATTCATTATCTTTTAGCCATTTTATAGTCACTTGTGAGCACAGTGACGGCTACATAGAAGAAGGCTATACAGAGGAAAGTATGATTAACAAGACAAAACAAATGCAGTTTTCTGAAGTTTATTATAACGCCAGGATACAGAGGTATCTGGTTAGCTCTGGCGTCATCTGTAAAATTTTATTTAATAAATGACTAATTCGTCTAGTTTGATGCTAAGTCTGACTCGACTAATTAGCTCATATATCAACTTACTTAAAAAATATTAATAGAAATATACTTAAAGTATAATTGAATTTGGAAGTTTAAAGCACAAAATTATCAAAAATATTTAAAAATTATATATCGTTAAATATATTAGCATTCAAAAGTTTGAAGAACAAAATTATTAAAAATATTTTGTACACAAATTATATATCACTTGTATCAAAAATTTTATTATTAATTTTCTAATTTCTACTATTTTAGCTATTTAATTATAATAATTACTAAATTTAGAATCATTTTTTCTTTTTCATTATAAATAAGTTGACTCAAACACCTAAGATTAGGCTCAAAATCGATAAATTAATCAAACTCAAGATCAAATCAAGGGCAACTCATGCTACTCTCAGCTCGTTTACACTCCTATCTTATGTGTCACTTTATAACAGAGTTTTATCATATATGAATTACACAAGATTATTTGAATAACCATATTTGAATTATTAGTGAAATATTTAATAGGAATTTATCTCTATACATGGCCTGAATATTTCTCCTGTTTTTTCACCTCCACAAACATTTTTTTTTCTTGCTTTCTCCCATGCACCTCCTTCTAGAATCCTAACAGGAAAATCTCTTTCTCTCTCTTTTCTACCTCTCTTCACTCTACTCTTTTATTTTAAATATAAATTATTTAAATAAGTTCTCTCCTCTCTATCTCTATCTACCATTTTGACTTTACCTTTTCGTAAGTTCTGAATTCAGTTTATCTTGATTAATTAGAATTGTTTAGAATATTAAACATTAGTTTTGTTACGAATTAACTTAATTTTCCTTAAACAAAAGTATTCAATTGACTTAAATGATTCAATGTATAGTTTATGTCTAGATGTTAACAAAAAAAAAAATGATTCAATGTATTTATTATTATTTTTTTTAATAATAATAGTTTATATATCAATAAATCAAAAAGAGGTTACAGCAGCATAAAAAAAAAAAGCAAGCAGAAGAAAAGACCAAACAACAGAGAGAAATACAAGCTAAAAGCAAGCTCAGTAATTAGTTAAGGCTTCCAGCGTCCAAGACGTCCCGCACGGACCCTCCAGTAGAGTGTAGATAACGACCCAACGAACCATCCCGAAAATCCACACCTACGGTTGCCACAAGCAAAAACAACCGGGACGCGAGCTCCGACCACATCATTGCTCTTAGCCTCACGTAGTAGCAAATCGAACAATAAAGTCGAAAAATCCCGAGAAGAATCAGCAAGAAAAACAAAATCCCGATACAAAAATTCATCTTCTACGTCGACCTCTCCCCCAAAATTTCCCGTGAATGGCTTCATTGGAAGTACGCACAAGAGAAAAATCATAATCAGTCTCATGAGATTCAGATTCCGATTCATCATCGGATGATGAATCAAGCAACCAATTATTCTGGTTCCTAATCTCCAAACCAGAGGAATTACCCACACATTTACCCATCACTTGTGTATCAACCTCATTCACTGGAACCTCAACTAAACTGTTGGCAATCTGAATACCTTCCTCTCTACCCATAGACAGAAACTCCGCCTGAATCCTAACTGGAACCACAGCAACAGACACAAAATCATCAGCACCACCTTCCGAATCCTTTAAAACTTGAAAACCCCCATTAGAATTCACAACACCCAGGAAAGGCGAGCCATATATCAGAATTCGTAACATTCACCGCAACAGAACCCACCTCCGACACCAGAACAATCGCCGGAGAATCCAAAATCACATCCTCACGAGCACAATCGTCCAGCAAAACTGAGGGTATAAAAGGAATGGCATTAAGTGATAATAAAAAATCATTAACATCATCCGACAGATTAACACCATCACCAAACACAACCGGGCAATTACAGTTGCTCACACCCACATAATCAACCAAAATAACAGGGGATTTTTTTTTCCAAAACGGTTTGATCCAACCCAGTATTCTCAAGTTCCGAAACACAAGCATTCGGGATAGGGCTACTATCAACATTAACAGAGAGAGGGAGAACAGGAGCAATGACCTCAGAAGAAGGAACATTAACCCCAACCTCATCAACATCCTTCCCCGAGACCAAATCAATAATTTTAGGATCCGGCAGAGCAACAACAATAGAAGAGGCTTCAGGTAAAAAATTAACCACCACATTCGACGGGCTTTCCCTAGGGACACAAGCACCCAGAGAAATAGGAGGAGGCGCAGAATCAAGGTTAGAATATAAAATTTTACAACCGGTCTTCGAATGTCCCAAAGCAGAACAATAAGCACAGTATTCAGGAAAATCTTCAAAAACCACATTTTGAGCATAACCAAGGCAATCCGAGCCAATCCAGATTTTGTCCGGGTAGTGTTTGGACACATCCAGTTCAACCAAAATGCACGCAACATATGGTCTCAAGCCAGTGGAGGTAGCATTATCAGTTTTCAACGGTTTGCCAAAAATTGAACCTAGATCGTGAAGGATCCGAGTCGCAAACAAGTGAGGTCGGAGGTTAGGAAAAGAAATCCATATGGGAATGACCGGGGATTCAATGTCTATATCCAAAGAGGGAGACCATTTAATCAATTTCATGAAATAATTACTCACAAAATATGACAAATGGGCAAAGATCCTACAGTAATCCAGATTGTTAAAAAGCTTAATCAAAACATTACGTTTGCTCAAAACTGTGGCAGAAACCTCACCATTCAGTTTGAGCTTAAAGAAAAAACTCCTAATGGCCTCAAGGGAAGGTCTATGGATAAGAAATTTACCAACTAGAGCAAATTCGAACGGAGCAGCCAGCGCTTGGATTTCAGCCTCCGAAATCCAAAGCACAGGCAAGCCACGGTGAGAGGAGATCTTAAGATCGGAAAAAACAGTCGAAGAAGGCGACCTCAAGGGAAGGTCTATGGATAAGAAATTTACCAACTAGAGCAAATTCGAACGGAGCAGCCAGCGCTTGGATTTCAGCCTCCGAAATCCAAAGCACAGGCAAGCCACGGTGAGAGGAGATCTTAAGATCGGAAAAAATAGTAGAAGAAGGCGACGAACCCGCAAGTGCCTCCTTAAACAAAAGTGAAGAAGAACCAACCAAAAAACTAGGATCTCTAAGAGGCGCCATAAAGCAGAACGGACAAAAAACCACAAACGAGAAACAACAAAGAAAAACTTCCCTGAGCAGCACGGAAGCAGTGAAGCGGAGATGAAGAAAGGTGGCTAGGGAAAATCCCTAGCCCTCCCCAGGGAGCGAGAGAGACATTTTCTCCTAGATGAATACAGAATTTGACTGTGACATACACTTAGTTAAAATGAATATAAAATTTTTTGGATATACTTTAATATGATTGTGACATAAATTTAAATTAATTAGTTATAGATTATAGTTATTTTAATCTTATTTAATAAATAAAATGCAATCCAATAAACCTAATACACAGTTTGTTTTTCATGATGCTTTTATCACTACAAGAAAATCGTTCATTACCGACAGTAATTTCTAGCAGTTATGAAAAATTCTGATGGTTTTAAGATCACTAGAATAAATCGCGTAGGAAATCAAAACCAGCGGTATATTTTTTGTGGTAATTTTTTCTAACTATTTTTCGATGGCTATAATAGTAAAAAATTACTATTGCTAAAATTGCAGGTAAACCACCAGAATATTTAGGCATAAATACCACAGGTTAACTCACAGTTGTTACATTTGGTGTTTCCAGCGGTCA
>NW_021319581.1:552166-562797 GCF_001605985.2 Dendrobium catenatum
ACGAGCCTTGAATGCACTCGTTTGCCAGGTCTTTCCTATCACCCTTAAGGGACAGGCATGTATATGGTTCTATTCGCTTTTGTTTTGAACGATCCTTTCTTTCATCAAATTGGCCAAGACCTTTGTTGAATAATTCGTAGCCAATTGAGGAGTAGCTAAAGATTCTTCCCACCTCTCCGGGATCCGCCAAAATGAGGGAGAATTGTTAAAGGAGTATTTTCAACAATTTTCCACTGAAGCTCGACAAATTCCAGGAGTGGATCCCGAATTACTGAGAGGGGTCTTTCTTGGAGGCCTTCATTCTGGCCCATTCTATTCGGCACTCATGCACAACACCATTCATTCATATGCCGATTTGATTCATCATGTGGAAGCTTAAATCTCGATAGATGAAGCCATAAATGCTCATAGAAAGCAATTTGAGCAAACTAACGGGATGCGCAGGGGTGTATCTAGGGCGGATAATTCATCCTCACAACAAAAGAAGCAAGGGAAGAAAAATCTAACTCCTAGGCCTATATTATCATGATGAGAACCTCGACAGGAGGAGTACACTCCACTCAATACATCCCGAGCAAATATATTAATGAGGAGAAATTATTTGGTTCGATCTGTAAACGTGCTTGCCAGCACAATATTAACAAGACAATAATCTAGTTAGTAGTAATAATCTTATTTTTTTTCTTGCTATTTTACTTTTATTGTTCTCTCTCTCACTTTTTCATCATCTATATCTTAATTTCTTTAATCGCATTCATTATTTTCGTACTATATATTGTTTGCTGATTTTGTTTCTAAATCCTTGATATTTCTTTATTTTAAGTTTTAATGAGCATTTAAGAAGTTAATTAAGCATAAAGAATAACTTCAATTTGTTATAAAATTATTCCTAAATGATATATTCTCAAAAAATTATCTTGATCGAGCACGAATCTCGAGGCAAAATTTAACCTGAAACTTCAAAAATTAGATTCGGGAGCATCCAAACTCTGATTTCGTCGAGCTTATAGTCAAACTGAGAGTCTTGGAAATACGAACCCAACGACACCAAATTCAACTCAATCCGAGCCCAAATAAGCCCAAATCAAGCGGCTGAAGTGCTGTTAGAAAGCTCGAACCGCAATTTGAGTTACCAAATGATCTTCGATTTTAATGAGCTTATAGTCGAATCGAACGGCTCAACGAGACAAATCCAACGAGCCCAATATCGCCTAATTCTGACATCACTAAGAACTTCAAATGTCTGACAAACGGTGCACAATCAAAGGATTCAATATCAACCGTCCATTCGGCCACTCCCTATTTGCCCCTGATCTCACACCTATTTATGAGCTATGCCACTCCATAAAAACTATAAATAGACCCCTCATTCCTCATAAGGGGGGACCCAAGCAAGAAGAAGAGAAGAAGAAGAAGAGAAGAGAAGGAGAGGAGAGATTAGCTCCTCCTCGACCACCGCCGAACTTCTTCACGTCGTCAGAACGACGCCAGAATCCCGTCGGACACCTAAGTGATGCCAGGACCTTTCTTGACAACGAAATTCAATACTACTTCCAAATGACATTTGAGTTCGACCTAGTTTCCTTAGTGACACTAGAACTCTGCTCGACTTTGTAATTGAATTTCAATTCAGAAGAAACTCATAGTAATCTGATCGTCCTAACTTGTTGGATGAATCAACCTCTTGTATCTCAAACTATACTAGTAGAACTTTTCAACTGGGCATGGCCTCATGGTTTTTCCCCTTTCCAGAGTTTTCCACGTAAAAATCTTTTTGATTTTTTATCTTTTGTTTGTGTGTGCTAGATATTCGTACAACGCTTAGACGAAAATTTCTAACTCTACCGCCACTTATATTCTAGCCCGAAACAGTTAGGCGCTGTCTGTGGGAAACATTATCCCACAATTATTGTTATAATGGCCAACAGACGTAGCAATCGTATTGTTAGGGCTTCCCGCTCCAACTCTCATCAGTCCAGAAATTAGTTTATGAATCATAGACAATTGATGTCTGTCTCTAACAACTGAGGGGGGGGGGGGATTTTGTCGGAGAAGGAACCTCGGGACCTTCTTTAGAAGAAAGAATTCGAAAGATGGAAGAATCTCAGAATGAGATCCTTCAACTTCTACGAGAGACTCAGCAACCTGCAATACCACAACGGAAGAAAGTTCTTCTCCCTCAAGCTCCACTATTGGCTGAAGATGCTCAACTCGAACATCTTCAAGCAGAGACACATCTTCCTCCGTCAAGAAGACATTCGCAGTCACGATAGGATAACGAACTTGCCGATACAACATGTTCTACACATCCTCCGCCCTAAACTCGGCAGCCTCGTGTTCTTCCAGATCTCCCAGAAGACTCAACCCAACCACACATTGTTGAGCTCCCTCATAAAGCTTTACATCATGAACTACGAAGATTGGTATGGGAAGAGTTCCCCCGAGGGGATGTGAGACAGACTCTCTGATAGAGGGACGTCCAGGAGTCATCACCTATAACTGAAGCCATCCTTCAGCATCCCATTCTGGTCGGATTCAAAGTACCCAGCATATTGTATTACGATGGGACGTCTGATCCGTGTGAGCATATCGACCACTATAGAACCATCATGCATATTCAACGAGCCTTGAATGCACTCCTTTTCCTGGTCTTTCCTATCACCCTTAAGGGACAGGCACGTACATGGTTTTATTCGCTTTTGTTTGGAACGATCCTTTCTTTCATCAAATTGGCCAAGACCTTTGTTGAATAATTCCTAGCCAATTGAAGAGTAGCTAAAGATTCTTCCCACCTCTCCGGGATCCGCCAAAATGAGGGAGAATTGTTAAAGCAGCATTTTCAACAATTTTCCACTAAAGCTCGACAAATTCCAGGAGTGGATCCCGAATTAATGGAGGGGTCTTTCTTGGAGGCCTTCTTCCTGGCCCATTCTATTCGGCACTCATGCGCAACACCGTTCATTCATATGCCAATTTGATTCATCACGTGGAAGCTTAAATCTTGATAGATGAAGCCATAAATGCTCATATAAAGCAATTTGAGCAAACTAACGGGAAGCGCAAGGGTGTACCTAGGGCGGATAATTCATCCTCACAACAAAAGAAGCAAGGGAAGAAAAATCTAACTCCTAGGCCTCTATTATCATGATGAGAACCTCGACAGGAGGAGTACACTCCACTCAATACATCCCGAGCAAATATATTAATGAGGACAAATTATTTGGTGCGGTCTTCAAACGTACATGCCAGCACAATATTAACAAGACAATAATCTAGTTAGTAGTTATAATCTTGTATTATTTTTTTTCTTGCTATTTTACTTTTATTGTTCTCTCTCTCTCTCTCTCTCTCTCTCTCTCTCTCTCTCTCACTTTTTCATCTTCTATATCTTAATTTCTTTAATCGCATTCATTATTTTTGTACTATATATTGTTTGCTGATTTTGTTTCTAAATCCTTGATATTTCTTTATTTTATGTTTTAATGAGCATTTAAGAAGTTAATTAAGCATAAAGAATAACTTCAATTTGTTATAAAATTATTCCTAAATGATATATTCTCAAAAAATTATCTTGATCGAGCACGAATCTCGAGGTAAAATCAAACTGAAAACTTCAAAAATTAAATATTGGAGCATTTGAACTATGATTTCATCGAGCTTATAGTAAAACCGAGAGTCTTTGAAATACAAACCCAACGACACCAAATTCAACTCAATCCGAGCCCAAATGAGCCAAAATCAAGCGGCTAAAGTGCTGTTGGAAAGCTCGAACCCAATTTGACTTACCAAACAATCTCCAATTTTAATGAGCTTATAGTCGAATCAAACGGCTCAACGAGACAAATCCAACGAGCCCTTGATCGCCTTATTCTGACATCACTAAGAACTTCAAATGTCTGAAAAATGGTGCACAATCAAAGGTTTCAATATCAACCGTCCATTCGGCCACTCCCTATTTGCTCTTGATCTCATACCTATTTATGAGCTATGCCACTCCATAAAAACTATAAATAGACCCCTCATTTCTCATAAGGGGGACCCAAGCAAGAAGAAGAGAAGAAGAGAAGAGAAGGAGAGGAAAGATTAGCTCCTCCTCGACCACCGCTAAACTTCTTCCCGTCGTCATAACGACGCAAGAATCCCGCCGGATGCCCGAGTGATGCCAGGACCTTTCTTGAAACCGAAAATCAATACTACTTCCATATGACATTTGAGTTCGGCCTAGTTTCCTTAGTGACGCTGGAACTCTGCTAGACTTTGTAACTGAATTTCAATTCAGAAGAAACTCATAGTAATCTGATCGTCCTAACTTGTTGGATGAATCAGCCTCTTGTATCTCAAACTACACTAGTAGAAGTTTTCTACTGGGCATGGCCTTGTGGTTTTCCCCCTTTTCAGAGTTTTCCACGTAAAAATCCTGTTGATCTTTTATCTTCTATTTGTGTGTGCTAGATATTCGTACAACGCTTAGACGAAAATTTCTAACTTTATCGCCACTTATATTCTAGCCCGCAACAGTTAGGCGCTGTCTGTGGGAAATATTATCCCACAATTATTGCTACAATGGCCAACAGACATAGCAATTGTATCATTAGGGCTTCCCACTACAACTCTCACCAGTCCAGAAATTAGTTTATGAATCATAGACATCCGATGTCTATCTCTTTCATCTTGGGGGGGGATTAATTCTAAAGGTTAATAAGTTTACGGGATTCCAAGAAGTGGGAATTCAGAAACAAGTTGTAAAAGATCTATCGGTAGCATTTGAACAAGATGGCAATGTTGTGGATGTTGCTGATGATTTGAAGATTAATTCAGGTCCTCGGAGCAATTTTACATCGGCATGGCAGATGACTCAACATATTCGGTTAAATTTTGCCGAAGAAGGAACCTCGGGACCTTCTTTAGAAGAAAGAATTCAAAAGTTGGAAGAATCTCAGAATGAGATACTTCAACTCTTACGAGAGACTCGGCAACCTGCAATACCACAACGGGAGGAAGTTCTTCTCCCTCAATCTCCACTGTTGGCTGAAGATGTTAAACTCAAACATCTTCAAGTGGAGATACATCTTCCTCCGCCAAGAAGACGTTCACAGTCATGACAGGATAATGAACTTGTCGATACATTATGTTCTACACATCCTACACCCTAAACTCAACAGCCTCGTGTTCTTCTAGATCTCCCAGAAGACTCAGCCCAACCACACATTGTTGAGCTCCCTCACAATGCTTTACTTCATGAACAACAAAGTTGTCGTGGATGGTAAAGGAAAAGGTGTTCTTGATAAGCCAGGTTTGGGTAATTTGGGTACAGAACCTTCGTCGTCTTCAAAATTAATTCTAAAGGTTAATAAGTTTACGGGATTCCCAGAAGTGGGAATTCAGAAACAAGTTGTAAAAGATCTATCGGTAGCATTTGAACAAGATGGCAATGTTGTGGATGTTGCTGATGATTTGAAGATTAATTCAGGTCCTCGGAGCAATTTTACATCGGCATGGCAGATGACTCAACATATTCGGTTAAGTTTTAAAAAGAATTATGTTCAATTATCAGAAGACGGAATGGAAATCAAGCTTAACTCAGATAAGGAATTGGCTAATTCCCAGGTTTTGAAGAAATCTTTGGTGATTAAGGTGCTTGGGCGGGGTGTTCCCTTCTCTGTTTGCAGTCAAGAGCTTAGACGCCAATGGAGCAGTTTTGGCAGTTTCATCTTACGACCTTGGGTCGTAGCTGGATTTTGTGTTGCTTTTCTAACAGTGAAGCCATGGAGGAAGTGTTTAGTGGAGGTCCATGGTATATTGGTAATCACATTATTGGTATGGATAAGTGGTCTCCCTCCTTCTCTATTGATTCTTTAAAAGGTATCTCATCCCCGATTTGGATTCGATTTCTGGGTCTGCCATTAAGTTGTTGGGACGAGGATAATATTTTTATGATAGCTTCCACGGTAGGAACTCCTATGTTACTTAATGGGAACTCTTTCAAATGGGGGAAGAGGGAATATGCTTGGTGCTACATGCTTATTGATCTTGAAAAGAAGCTTCCCAAAGGAGTATGGATTGAAGGGATACATGGAAGAACATTTCAAAAGGTGGAATATGAGAAGTTAACTTCTCTCTATTATCACTGTGGAAAGGTGGGACACAACAATGCATTATGTCCAGAGGTGATTCCAGAACAGAATAAGGAAAAGCAGAATCTACCTGATGCAAAGGAAGGTTTGAAACAAACTTATGATGCTTTTGATAAAGACTTACAACAGCAAGGAAATGATGGTTATGGACCATGGATACCCGTCAAATTTAATAACAGAAGATTCAACTATGCAAATAGGAATGCTGGGTCAAATGTTCCTGCCAAACAGGTGTATAAACCTGTTGCAAATGTGAATCAAATCAAGAAGGATGCTGTGCTGTTGAGTGAACCAGGTTTGTCAGCAGATTTGTAAGGAGAGTCTAGTAGTCTGGAAGCTGTTTGTGGTGCTGAAGTGAAGAGGATTCAGAGATTATCCACCGGTTTGAATCGATTTCAAACTCTGGAAAATGATCTGGAGGAAGGGGAAGTCATCGAGATGTCTATTACTGGAAAGTAAAGTGAATCAAATAAGGAGAGCTTGGGTATTACTGCTCTTATTCTAGATATGATTATTGAAAATACAGTTCAAGATATGGGGAGCATAGCATTACCTTCATCAAACTCAAGCAAAATCTAATTATCCAAGGAATTGAAATCTTTGGGACCTCGGGAAATTGATCAAAGAAAGAGGAGAGGTGAGAAGAAAACAAATAAAATGATAGGGGATAACTCCCCTATTGTTAATTAATGGCTACTCTTATCTTTTGGAATTGTAGGGGGGCTAGAAAGAGAGAAGCCTCCTTATATCTTAGGGAGATTATGAAAGACAATTAAGGTTTTTTTGTTGGTCTTATTGAAACGAAGATTACCTCTCTTGAAAGAAGTGATATCAATATGATTATTGGAAATGATTGGGATTATTTTCATCATCCTGCCAATGGTATGTCGGGTGGCATTCTGGTTTTCTGGAAAAGAACTATGGCATCCTTTGAAGTCTGTAAGTATTCTTCCCAATTTGTTATGGGTACGCTCAATATTAATGCTTTGGGTAAATGGAATATTGCTACTGTTTATGGTGGGAGGGACATTCAAACTCGCAGAAATCTGTGGCAAGATCTGGAAGGTTGTTTGATTGGTGATGATCCAGCTATCATTAGAGGCGACTTTAATTGTATCCTCTCTAAGGAGGATAAGAAGGGTGGAAAAAGATTCCATTTCTCTAAAGGACCTAAAGATATGAAGATGTTCTTAGCTAATAATGATCTCCATGACATTGGGTTTTTGGGTCCAAGCTTTACTTGGTGTAATAACAAAGAAGGCAATTCTAGAATTTGGGAGAGATTGGATTGGTGTTTACTCAATACTACAGCTTTACACAAAATCCCAATGGCTAAGGTTCGTCACTTATCTAGAGTAGCTTCGGATCATGCTCCCATTGCTCTTAACATGATTGAGCCTCAAAATCAAAAATATAAATTTATTAGATTTGAAGACACTTGGAAATTCTACCCGCCACTTGGAATATTGTTTTAAAAGCTTGGAGGAAAGTTGATTTTGGTAATAATGTTGAAATCCTTCAAAGGAAATTAAGGAGATCTTTGAAAGCTCTCTATTTCTGGAACAAAAATAAGTGTAAGGAGTTGAACTCACTGAAAATTGAGTTTAAGAGGGAAATTTTGCAGTTGCAGCTTGAGGAATCTACTTTTGGTCTCACGGCTGATAAGTTGAATCAGTTGAGAAACAAAGTTCATGATTTAAATGTGACTTTGGGAAGGCTATCCACATGGTGGAATTAACGAGCTAAGAGCAGATGGCAGCAAGAGGGCGACACAAATTCAAGATACTTCCATCAGTATGCTTCAACCAAGAGGAATGGAAACTTGATTTGGCAAATCAGAAATGAAAATAATTTGATTGTTGATGATTTTGATCAAATTGAAGAAGTGTTTTTTAACTTCTTTAAGAAGAAATGGACAGCTAGGGAATTTAAACTCACTGGTTGGCCTACAATTCCAGAAAATCTGAGAATATCCTGGGAAGATGCAAAGCTCTTGGATGCCGAATTCACTAAGGAAGATATGGTGAAAGCTGTTTTTAGTCAAGGTAACAACAAATCCCCTGGTTGTGATGGTATCACTACTTCTTTTTTTCAAATTTTATTGAAAAATTGTGGAAGAGGATGCATGGAAGGCTATTGATAATTTTTTTCAAAACCGGTTGCATGTATAATGATTGGAAGGATACTCTTGTTGTCCTAATTCCTAAAATTAATAAACATATTATTTCATCTAACTTTAGGCCTATTAGTTTGTGTCAGACAACTTATAAGATAGTGGCAACAATGATTCTTAATAGAATGAAGAGTTTTATTTCCAAGTGTATCACTGAAGAACAAGCTGCATTTATCAATGGTCGCTCTATGCCTTATCATTGTCTTCTTGCTCATGAGATTTTTCATAAGCTTAGAATTTCAAAAAGCAAAAAGGGATTAATGGTGGTTAAGCTTGATATGGAGCAATCTTATGATAGTTTGTGTTGGGATTCTCTAGCCCAAGTTTTAAATATATTTGGTATGCCTATGAAATTTTCTAGTCTTATCATGGAATGTATAAGAAGTGCTAAATTTTCTTTCATCATTAATGGAAGAGCTTCCAAATGGATTACTGCTGAGAATGGTTTTAGGCAAGGTTGCCCATTATCGCCATATCTTTATATCCTTTGCTGTCAACTGTTCTCTTTAGCCATGTCATAAAGAGGGCATGATCTGGGAATTCAGGTTGCACAGCGTGCCCCCAAGATGAACCATTTGCTGTTTGCTGACAATGTGCTAATTTTTTCACAAGCTACTGCCCAGCTGGCTGTAAAACTGAGAAATATTTTGATGGATTTTTGTTCCTGGACAGGGTTGAATGTCAATAACTCTAAATCTCAGATTTTATTCAGCAAAATTATGAGTAAAACTGCTGCCTCCCGAGTTTAGAATGTTCTGGAATTTAAAGCTATTAAAGAGTTACAATACTTAGGCATCAAGATGATGATGAGGAAAGCTCTGAAATCTGATTTTCAGTTTCTGTGGATAAGGTGATGTATAAGCTGAATTTTTGGGGAAGTAAAAATCTATCCTTGGCGGGTAAGCTTACTCTTGCTAAGACTTCTCTTTTAACTCTTTCTAATTTTGTATCTACTCATACTTTGGTCCCAATGAAAGTATTACAAGAGATTGATAAATGTTGTAGAAATTTTATATGGCATAAGGGGAACGGTAAGAAAGGTATGCATTATATTGGTTGGAATACTCTTTGTAAACCATATGATAAAGGTTGTTTGAACTTCCCTTCAGCGGTAACTAGAGCAGGACCTTTGAAAGCACGTTTGTCTTAGAGACTTCTACAAAATCAGAATTCACTACTTTATCAAGTTATTTCAGCAACATATGGAGATAACTTGTGGGAAGCTAAAAGTAGGAATGGTAGTTCAATTGCTTGGAAGATTTTGATTGAAGGTGATCATTACTTAAAACCTTTATTAAGGTGGAGAGTTGCTAATGGTAAGAATATAGATATTCTTAATGATACTTGGTTGCTTGATAAATGTTTGAATGAATGTCCAATCAATGCAAATTGTTTGGAACTAGAAGTACTTAAACTCAATCATTTCATGAATGATAATGGTGGCTGGAATCTCCATGTGCTGCAAGGCTACTTCCAATGTGAACTTATCCCTACCATTCTTCAAATTCCGATTGATAGAAACGCAGACAAAGATTACCTGGAAGAAATCTGTTTTTTATATGGCAAATCTATCACTAATCGTGCAACTGAAGCTTACAGCAAACGTACCAGTATTGAAGGTGATATGGGATTTTATAACTGGCTAAAAAAGCTGAGACTTTCAGCTAGGACTGAATTATGCTGGTGGAGATTGAGTAAAGATGTTATTCCTACAAACAATTTCTTAAAGTATAGGAAGCTTAAAGATGAGGACTTATGTGCTAGAGGCTACCAAGTTACTGAAAATCTGGAGCATATGTAGTCCATTGCATACATCTTCGGGATGTTATTAGAAAGATGCAAGAATGGGGATTCTACATACTTGCTTTTAATTCTCTTAATGAATGCTTACGGGAATTGAAGACTCTTGCTAGCTTTGCACCTAATATTACCAATATGTAATGTACATTAGTTTACTTTAATTGGAGGAATAGGAATGATGTTAATCATGGAAAATCTGCAAGTTCTATTACAGTTACAGCTGCTAATGTGATGTCTTCAGCATTTAAATCTTCTAATCCAATCTTAGATAGCTGGGGTGCTAATCTCCCTAGGGCGTTTCAGATTTTTTGGCACCCTCCACCGCTTGGTTGGATTAAGATCAATGTAGATGCTGCTCTCCTTACTACTTATGATGCTGGGATAGGTGGATGCTTTTGGGACCATAAAGGGAGATTGCTGATTGCATTTGGAGAAAGGAAATTGCATTGGGATAGTGCTCACCTTGAACTGGAAGCTGTGATGGCTGTTAGAAGATTCATTCAACCGTGGATGTTAGAGAGTAA
>NW_021319581.1:566294-576065 GCF_001605985.2 Dendrobium catenatum
ACAATAAAGGAATGTGGGCATTTTGTTATTGGACATGCTTCTTCAGAACCAAGCATGTCTCTAAGACGCCATTTACTCTCATTCAATATAACACGAATAAAAGAGAAGGTGCTTTAATGCCATTTTACTGTCCACACACTCCAAATAAAACACTTGAATAATGACCAACTCAAATAACTAAACTATTCTCTAAATAAAGCTCAAAATAACGGAGGGGAAGCAGTTTCCCAAAACTAAAACTAAAATAAGCTTCTTTTCAACATTCTTCCAAACCCAACTTTTAGAAATGAAAACTAAAGAAAGATAACCCAAATAGGAAAGAAGCATTTGTTTACAAAAGACACTAAATGACCCTACTGCACAAGGCCAATCGCGAAACTATAAATCCCAAAGTGACTTGTAAGAACTTCTAACTAAAATGATACATAAAACCCTACACAAGTCATCCACTAAAACCCTTGTGACACAAACAAAACCATCAAGTGTTTTCTTAAATTTGGCGTGGGGTAAAATTCATGAAAATCTTCTAACGAGAAGGTTTCATGAGATTTTTTTATTATAAAACATTCACAAATCTTTTCCGACACAAAATCTTTCATAAAATCTTTCAACGTCAAATAACTCGTAGAACTTTCTAATCACAAAACAAATCATGAAATTTTCTGATATATATAAGATAAATCGTAAAAGCCTTTAAATTATAAAACAATTCAAAAGACCCCTTAGCAAATTCTATATTCCCTATATTGTATGCCACCAAATATCCATGAGAGCACAAGGAAATCTGACCATTTCATTTCAATCCAACTTGAGCCAAATGCAAATAAGAAGAGAGAAATTTTGGAGCTAATTCACTTCTCTAAAATGTTAGAAAGCAATGCCCCAATCACAATATGAATCACTTTGAAATAACTTCTATTTGATGTAGAATATTGTTCCCATTTTCATTTATCCAATCACCACATGAGACATCATAAACTATTCCACCTTCATTTTCATTCCAATGGGTCACAAACGTATACAATAAGTTTTAGCAACCATTCTCAAATTTCCTTCCAAGGCACTTAAGAAACTCGCCAAAAGAGAGCTTTATAGCATCATTACATTAAATCTTTAGATACCACTTTTATATGAAACATAAACCCAATGAATGCTTTCCGACATCTAAATCCAATAGATACCCTTCAACATGGCGTACTCCACAAAACTTTCCAACCATAAGAGAACTTATAAGATTTTTTGGCATAAAACAAGTCATAGAATTTTCATCTCAATAGTAACTCATTAAATTATATTTTTTTTAGCAGAACGATATCAATGAAACTATGTATATTTTGAGAGTGAAAAACCCAAAGTCATGCCTTTCCGGATCAAGTAATAAGCAAACAATTTATTTGACATTAGACCTCAACCAAGATGCGATTATGAGAAAGAAGTTTTATACGAACTTGCTTTCCAAAATTCAAGAGGCATTCAATGTAATTGCTAATATACTTTTCATACAAAGCTCAAACAAATCCAAGAAAGTATAAAGGGAATTCATCATCTCATTCCACTTTAATTTGAATCAGATGCGAATAATAATAAAAAAAGAGTGTCGGAGATAGCCTACTTCCCTAAAATGTTAGAAATAATGTTCCAATCACAAAGAACAAACTATTAGACTTCAGATTGGACCCAACTTATAAAAGACAAACTTTCTATTTATTTATTTATTCCAAATCAACACTTGTGCTGAATGAAATTTGAGAGGAAGGTAAGCTACCACAACTTCATTCTATTCCAGCAGTTCAAGAAGTTTTCCAACACGAACTATAGAGCCTAGCACACAACATTGAAATAGAATCCTACTAACAAAATCATAAATCCTTGTGTTAACTTCCGCACAATACCACTACACGAAGTATATAAGGAAACTCGTCAAATTCATCATTTATATTATCAGAACCAAATAAACTTCTAAACTCTTTAGAGTAAGATACAATCAAGTACACAACATGATAATTAAAATATAAAAAAAATGTATGAAGTCATCTATGTGATTTTAAGCCAATCTCTCATGTGATATCAAATATAATTCTAAATATTTCTCACAAACGATAGCATAGAGTTAACGAATGACTTTCAACATAAACCATTTCTCCCACAAATCCAAAACCACTAAGTAGCTAAAGTGGTGTATGAAAAGAAGCTTCCCGAAGTGATGAAATTAGTTGCAAAAGACATGCCAAATCACGTTTCGTATCTCCACTAGAGCCATCACAATGAAATCATATAAGTTTTTAAGGATAAGAGTAAATATCATACCTCTCCAAAACAGAGTAAAAAGAAAACATTTTGTCACATTTCATCTCAATTCATAAGTAGTAAAAGAAATAATATAGAAAGAGATAGGCCAATAGAAGGAGAAGAGATGGAGGTAGAGAGGATAAGAGACTTAATACATGTTTGCCAAAGTTCTAACTTTCCAACAATCATCCAACAAGCCCCAAATATTCAACTCTCCAACGTGTTCCATCCTCCAACAATCATCCAAATAAGACCCCCATCTCCAACACAAGAAAAAAAAAACTCCTTGAAGCATTATCACAAACACCTCTCATTCACATTTTGACAAAGGATCAACATCACCTATTGTAGCTTTGCATGATTTACACCTAAGACTCAAAACCACATGACATAGAGCAAATGTAAATTTCATATACTAATTGTCCATTCCAAAATGTAATAAAACGATACATTGGAGAGAAATATATGTCAGCCCATTGTAACGAAATCAACCTTACTCATATCATGATTGTTACAAGTCCTTATTGAACCTAACACACAAATGAATGCCTTCATTGGAACAAGATAGCCACTGATGTCATGATCTATTCATAAAGAACATGGATTTTCACAAATATAACTCACCATCCACCAAATCATCCACCAAATTTCAAGGTTAAAATGAGAAGAAGCAAATCCAGCTAAGGTAAAAGAAAAATGTCAAGGGGAAAAAGAGAGGAAGAAGAAGAAGAAGTAGTAGGGGAAGAGGTTACCTGCTTGAGTTAAGGGCAAAGCTAGCGGTCAAGGTAAGAGCTTGGGTCAGCGTCGGTCTTGGAGGCGAAGTCGGATGGGAGAAGAGGAGCTAAGGCGTCGGCCTTGGCTGGATCTCGCGAACACCAAGGCGAGCGAGAGAAGGGGGGTAGCTCGGTCAGGCGTGCGTCGTTAGGAGATCGTCGGGTTCGGTCCTGGACCGTGCGAAGCTGGGATAGGAGGAGCTAAGGCGTCGGCCTTGGCTGGATCTCGCGAACACCAGGGCGAGCGAGAGAAGGGGGGTAGCTCGGCCTCCTAGCGTGTGGACCGAAGGGAATTTAGGGTCGGGAGAGATAGAGAGGGAGAGGTCGGGAGTGAGAGATGGAGGGATAGAGATCGGGTGTGTGGGAGAGCAGGAGAGTTTCTTCTGCCTCCCCTTGTCTGTTCCGAACCGAGAGTGAGAGGGAGCGGGATGCTTTGGCCTCAATTAGGGCGCCAAGGGAGAGAAGGTAGATCTGAGCCGTCCGATCAAATTCTTGATCGGACCGTGGGATTCAAATTGGCTCAAGAAAAATCAATCAAGCTTTAATCAAAATTTAGATGGGCTTAATAAACTGAAATTAAGTTCAAATCAAAACCCAATGTGACTTGATTTGAGTTAATTCGAGTTCGACTCGACTCGACCCAAATCAACAAAACCAAACCCAAATTAATCCTGATTTGAATTAAATCGAGCCCGACGAGACTCGACCGATTCGATCAAATGTGCTCGAGGACAAATCAGGACAAAAACGAGGTCAACAATAACTACCCAGCTTCATATCAGATGGAATGTTTTGATGTCCATGTTCTAAATATAAAAATCTAGTGCATCTAAGACTAGATGATGTAATTATTGATCTGTATCGCAGAGGATTCATGTCACGGTATTGGTATTAGACTTCTCATGATGAGTATGAGCCAGATTTTGTAGGTTCTACCCATCAAAACAACCAACACATAAAATACGGGACATTATACAGAAATATTTCTTGGAAGAAAGACCCAAAAGAAGTTCGGAAATGTGGTTTAGAGAGTTTGAGGTATTTTTGTTTAATATTTTTTATGTTATGTCTAAATTAATTGTTTATTCTTTTTTATTTAAGCTAATAAACATATATATTCTATATTGTATGTTTTTGAATGCAGAAAAATTTTTGTTGGCTACCCCAGCACAGTGAGAAAATGCAATCCTACGATCAAATAGAAAGACTCGCTAGGAAAATGCAATCCTACGATCAAATAGAAAGACTCGCTAGGAAGAATCCTACAACTAGCTAAAGAGAATCAAGAAGCATACAATCATACAACAAGCATGCAACAAGTGTCCCACCATGTTATGAACATACAATCACACAATGCTCATTCAATTATACATCAATCACATAATCATGCGATCAAGCAGTCTTATCATCGAATCACTAAATTATACAATTAGACAAACATCACATAACCATGCGATAAATATTGTAAACATCCGATCTTACCATGCAACGTAATAATAAGCAAATGATCATGTAGTGGTCAATAACAAACTGTGCAATGGTCATGCACTTACACAATCAACCAATCTTTATTAAGATCACATAATGCAACTATCATCTAATCATGCAATAGTGATGTGATCATTCAATAACACAAGCAAGTCATAAACACAACCATATAATGCTCACATGATCACATACTAATTGTTTGGTCATATAATGATTATCAGACCACACGATAAGCAAACAATCATGCAATAATCACATAGCAATCATATAGTCATACAATGATTCACATGATCATGTAATAGTCACTCAATTATATACTCACATAATCATAGAATAGTTCTCAAATCATGCAATGATCATACACTCATACAATAACTAAATCAATCATGCAATAATCACATTACAATCACATGATCATGCAATAACCACTCACTCACACAATAATTAAATTTTACAGATCAACATCTTGCCGCAGCATTATACTCTGTAATAACTCCCTCAATTTTACCCTATGTTCTTGATCTCACTCACTGTCATGAAATCTGGTCCACTCTTGCTCATCGCCTTCAAGCC
The DNA here is from genome assembly GCF_001605985.2 of Dendrobium catenatum. Taxonomy (NCBI): domain Eukaryota; kingdom Viridiplantae; phylum Streptophyta; class Magnoliopsida; order Asparagales; family Orchidaceae; genus Dendrobium; species Dendrobium catenatum. The sequence continues at coordinate 571,418 of NW_021319581.1, forward strand.
ACTACCCGATCAAGAATCATACAGTTAAAGAACGACTTACATCATCTACCGAAAGGTGATAAATCTATGACCCAATATCTCTTGGAAATCAAATCCAAGGTTGATGCAATCCAAGCAACAAGTCATACCATAGATCCGGAGGAAGTTATTCTATACACGCTCAATGGTTTACCATCCTCCTACCTATCATTTAAAACAGCTATTCGAACCAACCTTCAACCACTCTCTTTAGATGATCTATACAGCTTACTATGTAGTGAGGAACATATCCTCCTTCAAGAAGCCACCAAAGATCTTCAAACTATGCAGATCACAGACAATTCAGTCGCCCTCGCAGCTTCTCGCGGTCGTGCTCGTGGCCGGTACAACACCAACAGAACTAACCGAGGTCGTGGACAGAGGAGACAAGAACCCTCACCGAAACACCACCTGCCAGATCTGCACGAAGATGGGGCATTCTGCGATCCGCTGTTGGTATCGCAATGATCCGGCCTACTCAGATAACTCAAACACCTCAGCCTTATTCTCGGCTCCAGATACTAACAGATCAACGGATTGGTTCTTGGACGGTGGAGCCTCATCTCACCTCACGGCGGATCAATCACAACTGTCTGCAACTGAACCATACTACGGTAACTCTCAGGTAATTCTGGGAAATGGCCAGCCACTTCAGATACATAATACAGGTAAAGGCCTTCTCCTAACTCCCACAGGTAAACTCTGTCTCAACAAGATTCATCACGTTCCTAATCTTTCCTTTAATTTGCTTTCGGTTCATCAACTAACAACAGATAACGACTGTGTGTTTTCTTTCTCTTCTCATGGTTATCAAATAAAGGACTCGAAGACGCATCATCTTCTGCTTCAAGGGCCATGCCATAACAGCCTGTACAGAGTCCCCTCCAAGGTTCGAAATCAGCAATTAGCTCTGCTCTCGGCTGAAATCGTTCTGGACTTATAGCGCAGTCGTCTTGGTCACCCTGCTACTCCGGTTTTACAACATCTAGCTAGGTCAGATTCTACTATTTGCACATCCACACACAATAATTGTAACACATGTTGTCTGGCTAAAAGCAGACGTCTTCCTTTTGCTAATTCTACATCGAAAACTACTGCATTATTTCAAATTGTGCACTCGGATGTGTGGGTCCCTCCCCAATTGCCTCTATTCAAGGCCATAGATATTTTGTTTCTTTTATAGATGATTTTTCAAAATATTGCTGGATATTTCCTATGTTTCAAAAATCTGAAGTTACCAACTTGTTTGTCTTATTTCACAAATTTATAAACTGTCAATTTTCCACCAATATCAAAATAATTCGTACAGATGGCGGAGGTGAGTACGCTAACAACTCATTCACCAACTATTGCAGACAGTGGGGAATCCAGCACCAATTTACATGTCCCCACACTCCCCCGCAAAATGGTGTCGCTGAGCGCAAGAACAGACATATTCTTGAAACTGTCCGCAGCCTTCTTATTCACAGCCATGCTTCGTCTCAACTATGGGTCGATGCTCTGCACACAGCAATATATCTTATTAATCATCTTCCTACACGTACTCTCAACAACAGCACTCCATTCCAGCAATTATACAAACATCCACCCGCTTATTCCCACCTTAAAATCTTCGGGTGTTTGTGCTATCCCTGGCTCAAACCTTACGTTAACTCCAAACTCACTCCTCTGTCGCGTCCCTGCATCTTTATCGGCTATGCTCTTAACCAGAAAGGGTACAGGTGTATGGACATTGTCACGAAAAAGGTATACACTTCACGGCATGTAGTCTTTAATGAAAAGGTTTTTCCCTTTCAGCAGAATGAACTCACTCACATCACGGGAGATACTCACAATAGCAAATTCGTTCCCCCTCTGCTGCTCGTCCCGTCAACATTGGTCTACAATACTCAGCCCAATCACAATACCATCTACAACTCACATCAACCCAATACTTCCAGACCAATACCTAAGAATTCTAGTTCCTCCAATACAAATTGCGACATCTCACAGAATCTCATACCTCCTGAATTGCCCAAGCATCCCATGCGCACTCGTCTTCAAACTGGACATCTAAAGCCTAGACGCATATTTGATCTTACACACCATATAACAGAGGATTACCCTACCTCGTATTCTCAGGCAGTGAAACATGCTCACTGGCGTCAAGCCATGTCCGAGGAGTTTCAAGCTCTTCAATCCCAAGCCACCTGGAAATTGGTTCCACCCTCAACAAATCAGAACACGTTGGGCTGCAAATGGACATTTAAAACCAAACGTAACTCTGACGGGACCGTAGCTCGCTACAAAGCCAGGCTTGTAGCCTTAGGTTGCAACCAAGAATTTGGCATCGACTACCACGACACATTCAGTCCGGTAGCTAAAATGCCAACAGTACGCATTCTTCTTGTCTTAGCTCTACATCATAACTGGCCACTACATCAACTCGATGTCTCCAATGCATTTCTTCACGGCTCCCTAACGGACTCGGTGCACATGAAGCAACCACCCGGATTTCTTGACGACAACTTTCCAACACACGTCTGCAGGCTCAAGAAGGCCATCTACGGCCTAAAACAAGCCCCACGATAATGGTTTGAAACTCTAACTGGCTTTCTTCATGAACTGGACTTTACTACCAGTCAATCTAACACATCTCTCCTTATCTATCGTAAGAATGGTATACTCATGTATTTTTTAATTTATGTCGACGATATAATTCTGACTGGTAACAACTCCCAATCATTAAATTCCTTACTTACTCGTTTACCTCAACGTTTTAAAATGAGAAACCTTGGTATTGTTACCCATTTTCTTGGCATTTCAGCAAAACCAACTTCAACGGGACTCATCCTGCATCAATCCACCTACGCATAACAAATACTACAGCGGGCGGGGATGCTCAACTGCAAACCTGTGTCCACTCCTATGACAACCAACTCAACCATGGCTGCAACATCAACGGCATTCGATAATCCCAAACTGTACAGACAGATTGTTGGACCTCTCCAATATCTTACTCTCACAAGACCTGATATTACCCATGCAGTGAATCGGGCCTATCAATTCATGCACCAACCGACTGTGGACAACTTTGAAAAGCTGAAGCAAATCCTGCGCTACCTGCGTGGCTCAATTCACAACGGCATTCCCATATCTCGCGGCAATCTTCAACTCAGCAGCTACACCGACTCAGACTGGGCCGGCGACATACAGGATCGGAAGTCGACCACAGGGTACTGCAACTTTCTGGTAACTACATTGATTTCATGGTGTGCAAAGAAACATACTACGACGGCGCGGTCCTCGGCTGACGCTGAATATCGGGCGATCGCTACTACTACAACTGAAACTCTCTGGCTATGACAACTACTAAAGGAGCTTGATCTTCCTCAAAACGATCCCACAACAGTAAACTGTGATAACACCTCCGCGATCACGCTTGCAAACAATCCAGTTTATCACGCTCGGACCAAACATATTGAGGTTGATTGTCACTTCATTCGGGATCACATCAAGAATAATTCGATACAGATTCATCACATATCGACCAAAGACCAATTAGCTGATATTTTCACTAAACCTTTATCCATATCTCGTTTCAAATACCTTGCTCACAAACTAATTGTCAACACTGACACATCAGTTTGAGGGTGTATGTTAACAGATATGAATAAAATATCAAATCTTGTATTACTTAAAATTAGTTAGCCGTACAGTCATGATAAAGAATTGTACGGAGGTTGTTTCTTTCATACTCTATATAAAGCACTGTATACAGTAGGTACAACTCAAGAAATACATTCTATTATTTTTCCAAATTCTTCTCTCTATTTTGTGCTTGGGACCTCTGGTACAAGCCTGCCGCCTCACGACAAATCAGGCTAACATCGTATCAGACTAGTCATTCGACTGTTCCGTCTCCCTCAACGATTGTCTTTCTCTCTTTTCTCCTTCACCATGGCTGGATCCTCCGTATCAACTCCTTATGCTGATTCAAACTCATCCATCTCCTCAATGGTGATTCCAACTCAACTCAAATTCTTGATGAATAACATCAAGAATCTGATCCCTACCTCCCTCACCGCAGATAATTATCCGCTCTGGAAATCCCAGACAGAAAAAGTTTTCACAGCTAGCGGCTTCAAAGGCTTCCTTGACGGCACTCTTCCTTGTCCACCGCCCTCTGCAATGGCAACCGGATTGCCCACTTCCGGCAATCACACGGCGCAAGAACTCTGGAATTTTACAGATCAACATCTTGCCGCAGCATTATACTCTGTAATAACTCCCTCAATTTTACCCTATGTTCTTGATCTCACTCACTGTCATGAAATCTGGTCCACTCTTGCTCATCGCCTTCAAGCCACTACCCGATCAAGAATCATACAGTTAAAGAACGACTTACATCATCTACCGAAAGGTGATAAATCTATGACCCAATATCTCTTGGAAATCAAATCCAAGGTTGATGCAATCCAAGCAACAAGTCATACCATAGATCCGGAGGAAGTTATTCTATACACGCTCAATGGTTTACCATCCTCCTACCTATCATTTAAAACAGCTATTCGAACCAACCTTCAACCACTCTCTTTAGATGATCTATACAGCTTACTATGTAGTGAGGAACATATCCTCCTTCAAGAAG
>NW_021319581.1:576165-619069 GCF_001605985.2 Dendrobium catenatum
CTCTCTCTCTCTCTCTCTCTCTCTCGCTCTTAAATAGAAGAGCTTCAAAGGAGCTCATTAATTGCAAGTTGCCGACTATATCGTCCAGGACGATAAGGAAATCGTCCTGGCCGATCAGTACAAATCTCAGAAGATCTGTCAGAGCATCGCCCTGAATGCAAACTGGACGATTGAAAATTGGCATGATCGTCCAGGCCGACCTCACGATCGTCCAGGCCGATCAGTTCAAATCAGAGGAAAATCGTCCAAAGCATCGCCCTGAATTCAAGCTGTCCAATCCCGATCATCTAGAAGTAACTAAGATTTTTTAATAGATCATCTTGGCCGATCCTATGATTGTCCAGGACGATGTGATCGTATCAATCATCTTTAATTACTTCCTTAATTTGTCTGATTAATTAAGGCATAATTGTGAATATCGTCCAGGCTGATCCAAGATCGTCCTCGCCGATTACCAAAAATTACATAATACCTTAATTATTTATGGCAGCTATTTCTTTCTGTTTTGAGCTTATCATCCTGGCTGATACAAGTATCATCCAGGACGATCTGTTAATGATGGCTGTCTTAATTAAGAATCCTGAATAAAATCTCTATTTTAAACTCGATCGTCCAGGCTGATACAAATATCATCCTGGCCAATGTGAGTAAAAACAAATATTCTAAGTCTCTCAAGTGTGTGTGTGTGTAGGGTTACTTAACATCTGTCTCTTTGAACATTACAAATAGACTCAAGAAGAGAAAAAGCAAAGTAAATACTGACTCAACCCTAACCTATGCAATCTTGAACTGGCTTCATTTGTTCGTCCGATCTTTGATTCCTGAAAATTTAGAAGTAACAGGAAGTCCAAGAGAATCAATAGTGTTTGTCAATCATCAAAACATAAGTCATGAAAATAGATTTGCAACAGTTAGAGCATTGCTCTAGAAGTTAATCTGTGTGTAGGAGATTGAGAGAATTTAGCTAGGATGTATAACATATTTGAGATTATTTGTCAAAGTGTTATTCGATGACATTAACCTATATAAAAGAAGTTGAGGGAATCCACTAATAATATAAGACATATCCAAGATTATTTAACAAAGTGTTACTCAATGAAGTTAACATGTATGGAAGAAATTGAATTGAATCCCCCTAACATTGATTATATCTTAATTGGAAGGGGGCGAATGCCACATGTATCCCGAATAAAAGTTGAAGATTGGTTTATCTCTAAACCATTTTTTCTATTTTGAGTTTGAGATTAAAACCTTTCCGAAAGAGTAGAAGTCTAGTCTGGGACTATATATAGCTTAAATTTTTCTTAAAGCATCATTGCACTTATTGGGGGCTTTATAAAAAAATGGTAGCCAATGACATTATCTTAGATGTTGAAATACTGGAAGATATTTTATTGGCTATAGTCACCTTAGAAGTTGCAGCCAATATTTGTACCCTAGCCAAATCTGTTTCCACAAAATTAATATATCATTTGTTGATACTTGAGGGGCGTTGGAAAATATTATATATTTTTCCCCCAGCTAGGAATTAATTCCCAAAGACAGCACCAAACTGTTGTATCCTAAAAAATTTATGATGGTAGAGCGTGACATAATTTAGCATCATAACTTTGTACGAAGATCCAGTTCAAATTCTGATAAGAGAATATGGTTATAGTATTTATAAGAGACACCATATTTTTACTTGGAAACCCCTAAAAATGGGAAAAACCAAGAGGCCTGGCCCAGTTTGAATGAATCCAATATAGTTTTCAATTGATTACAAATGAGGCCATGACTTAGAAGAAAGGCCTTGGCTTGATGTTGCAAATATACATCATATATAATGCATTATATGGTGGGAGTTGAAACAATTAGTGTAGATATATTTTTTTGGTCGGCATGACCATAGCCGGCAAGCAATGAAGTTTGGAAGGATCATAGTTGGATAATGATGATCTGAAAGATAGTAGTCAGGCAACAAAGGTTAAAAAGAACGTAGTTAGGTGGCAGTGGTCAAAAGGATCGTAGTCTGATGATGATGGTCAGAAGGACCATAGTTAATGACTCAATGTAAGTCCGGCATTAGTTGTTGACCTGATGTAAGTCTAACAACATCTGCTGGTAGGGTAGAAATCTGACGGGGGTCTGAAAATGGGTGGAAGTACGGCAACAATCGAAGACTGGTGGAAGTATAACGGTGGTCTGGAAGAACTCCAACAATGGTGGACATTCGGGTGGAAGTCCGGCAATGTGGAGAACATATATATATATATATATATATAAACAAAGATTAAAATCATGATACAACACATTGAATATATAATATGCTTATGCATACAAACATAAACTCAATAAAATATTAATGCTAATATTCAGAAAACTCTATGGCAATCAGATGATTAATTCATGGCGGCATTTGATTTTGAACTACAACAGTAATCTAAATTATTTACAGACAATGAGGCACAAACAAAAGGATGTGATTGATGTGATATTTTGTGATGTGTTAATTTTATCAAATTATTTATGAATTGATATGATGGGCGATGGATTACTCTTAGATCATGAACTATCTGGATGTTCACATAATTTTTTGTAGGTGGTCATGCTTATGCTGAGCTATAAATCAAGGAGGCTAAATTAAAATTTAAATGACGAATTTTCTACATGTGCTAAAATTACTAAGCCCCTTAAAATTAAAAGAGCACGACCAAGTGTAATTGCATGTGCTCCAATTGGAGTAATTTGATAATATAACTATTTGGGATGATTTTAATGATTTTTATTATAACTACATATGATAACCATATAGGTTATTTTAGAGTCTTTTTTTATTTCTTACATGCAATTTAAAATTAATAGTGTTGTGAAAGTTAAATTTTAAATGAAATATTACCAATCTAATATGAAGTCTAAAGAGAAAAGAAACATCCCTTAGGTGAGAGTTCCTTTCATTTAGAAGTTAAAATTAGGATAATTTAAAAATCCAAAGTGGGAAGAAACACCCCTTTCAGGAGGAGTTTTTTCCATTTGGAAACTTGGACTAGACGAATCATAGGAGCTTGTAGAAGGGGGGAGGATGAAGAATTGAAGACTTCAAGAAAAATGTCACATTTTAAAATTGCTTGCGTCATTCCTAAGATTAGAATACGGGTTGTTGTTAGTGTTACCCAACCACTTTTAATTTTTACATACGTACCCTAGATTGTAATTAAGTTGAATTTGCCACACGGACTTTATATTTACTTGATTTATTTTGATTACATGATTTTATTGTTATGTTTATTTCTACACAGTAGGAGTTTTGTAATCTTTTTAGATTTCTTACTTGCATGCCATTTTTATTTTAGCCTTGATGCGATTAAGCTCTTTAAGGACAAATGTTTTTACTTATTAAATAAAATATTTATGCCAACCTAGGAAGATAAATAATTTTAAGAAATAAACTCAGGCTCACCAAGGGTCTTACACATTCATATTAAATCTTCTCCTTCTTGTTAGGCAACTCCGTACCTCCAGGTTAGCACAGACCACCTAACTTATTAGGGCGTAGCTCTGTCTAGGGTATGTTGTGTATTTAATCTCTAAGAAAAATATTATTTTATAAGCACAAATTTTAAATTGTTTCATATCGTTCACATTTACAAGGTCAATCATCATATATTGCATTACAAATTAATTAAAGAATTAAAATTTTAGTTACATTTTAGAATATTTATCCAACATAAGTAAAGGGGATAATTAGAAGATCCTCTATACATCAACACAATAATTTTACTCATCTTTCATAAAGGTTGGACTCATGGTTTTAAAGTGTTAGGTGGTTAGATGGCTCTCCAATCCAAGCTGAGATAAGTGCAGATTTATATTTCATTAGCGAGGTTTGAGTCTGCATGGTTTGACACCCAAAATAGACTTAAGATATGGGGCAAACCAAAAATCATCAGATCGCAATTTTGGGAATATAATCTCAATATTCTAATAAAATGATAACACAAATTTAATTTTTTCTTAGAATAAAATATAAAGTCAAATACATGGGTAGACTAAGATATTTTTGAATTGTTTTAGGATCCCAAAATGCCTCCTACTCCTCTATTAGCCTAAAAAATAACTATTCAAACTTTTTATATTCGGTGCTTATTGAAATTGTAGCCTCACTTATTTGATATCACCCCTTGAAGATTTAAAATAAAATTTCTACTATTATTTTAATTGAACATTCATAGGAAACACAAGCTCCTATAAAATGATTAACTATGAGGGCTTGCCTTCATAGGAGATTTAAGACCCCACATAATTTAAAAATTAATTAATTCTCTTTGGGAAAGTCAAGAAAACTAACGACCATCATTATCGTCATATTCAAATGATTAATAAAAAATGATTCTTTCTATATCATTTATTATTATGACCTCGAATATGAAATTAATGTTAATCTATCTATAGTTAAATATTTGATCGAACATCAATCCTTCTTGAATTTAGCTGCGATACTCAGGATGTGATTTATAATTATGAATCTGAATACATTAGAAAATTTTATCTTTACCTCCTAGGGCGGTATATCATTTCTAATGGTATGTTCAATTTTAGAATTAAAATTCAAAGTTAATTTTTAATTTTCAAAAGAAAATATAATTTCAATCGCCTTACTCATTTTCCAAAGCAAAGCTAAAAAATAGCAACCAACAAAAAATAGTTGAACCATACTAAGTCCTAGTAGAACTAATACAATGCCTAGACAGAGAAATAATAAAGAACTAAACCCCAGTCATAAGGGGCAAACAAAAATAGAAAGAACCACCAAAAGAATCCAACACCCATCAAATAAGAAGGAAAAACACCAACCGATGATAAGAAAGCTATATTTTCCTGAAATAATGCTTACCCTATTTATCAAGTCTTATCATGCCATTGTGATCATGAAGCTCATTAAAATTATGAAATAACTCTATAGATGAAATACTAAATCTCTTTGTGAGCTAACCAATTTGCACAAATATTTTCTTCTGTCCAAATATGAGAAATGACATAATCAAAATGGGAGAAGGCCTTAATTTTCTTGACTAAGTAAAAAAGACTAGCATAAAAGCAATTACTAGTTGACAATAAATTAACCAAACTTAGACAGTCAAATTCAATACAACTATTAGATATATTGTGAACAATATAAAAAGGGAGACCCAAAAAGAGAGCATTGAACTTAGTAAAAATAACATGACATACTAGAATGGAAGCAGCAAAAGTAAATACCATGGAGCCTAAGGGCACCAAAACCAGCTCCATGTTTACAAACTGCACCTTTGAACTATTTGGGAAGAAGCACCTTAGCAGATACAAAGTGATGTATTTTATTCTTAATATAGTTTTAATGATATAATCAAGATTCATCTTAATACCATGGTGTTTCTAATTACTTATTTCGATCTATAAAAAAACCAACAAAGGAATAATGATGAGAATATGACCAGCCTTTCTATCATGAAACAAAAAATCAAGAATATAAGACAATTAGTGTTAACACAGCTTGTATTAACCCCAAAGCATTATCTAAGGCATATCTGACATTAATAACAATATAGCCATCTAAAGAAACATGCTCGGTGGTTTCCATATGAGAGCAACATTAATATTTAGAAGCAATGAAAAACTTTTCTTTTTTAATTTCTCATCCACGTTAATTAAACCTTTAAGTAATTTCTAAGAAAAAACAAAAATATTCGTCGAGATAATAGAATTCCAAATTTTATTGAAAATCAAGTTGTGGCTAGTACTAGATCTAAAGCAATCCCAAACAACTTTACCATTAAAGTTACCATCAACATAATATTTAAAGTTAAGATAATCCATCCCATTGAGATTGATAGGTGTTTCTCAAATTGCTTCAGCTATAGAGATAGGAATATGTTACAAAAGAATTTTTATATTTCACTTACCAAGCACAATAAAATCAAAACTCTCAAATTAGAAAGAGAATGTGTATTGAAGAAAGAATCAAGGGACCCAACACCCATCTAGTCATCTTGTCAAAAGAAAGAAGAACCAACGCCAATACGTCATTAAATACATTGTACACCTTGCCACTGGGTTTTACAAAGTCTAAATAAAATAGCATATTGCCCTTTTTTGAAAGAACATTGCGATGGATATATATTCTTATAATATTTGGGATTCAAAAAATTGTTCCATAAAGAGATGTTAATACAAAAATTCCATTATTCCTTGACAGATAAATAATTAACCATATCTTTAGTGGGTTTACAACCCAAGTTTTCCTCACCATAATGGCCAATATAAGAAACATAGGCCCTCTAATGACTCCTTTTAATATCAAGAGAAAAGCTCTAGAAGAATCTATTAATAAGACTGTCCAATCAAATACAAACCTCATAAGAAGGGTTAAAATTTAAAATAGGTAAATAAGCATAGAACAAAGATCACTTTTAATTAAATTAAGTATGCCACCCAAAGAAAGTAATTTAAATTCAAAAGTAGAGAGCTTAGTTTTAATATTTTGAAAATTCTTGTTAAAAAGAAAAGTTTTATTTTTACCTTTGTTGAGAGGAGCGCCTAAGTAGTAAATAGGAAGGGATTGATTAGAGAAGCTAGTAATTTGAGAAATAGAGTTGATACTGCTCTTATTCATACAATTACCATTAACAAAAAAAAAACAATTCTTTTAATTAAAATATATACCAATTTTCTTTTCAAAGTTTGGAAGAAAAGTATAAATCTTTTTAACATTATTAACATAATCATTAATAAACAAAATCACATCATCAGCAAAACATAAATGAGATACAGACATTCTACTTGGACTTATATAAGCAAAATTATTATACTTAGAAAAGATATCAAGTAATCCTGTAGAGAGATAGTCAGCAGCCATAATATAAAGTGCAGGGAAGGAGGGTCACCTTACCTAACACCTTAAAAATCTTTAAAGTTTTTATAGGCTTTTCCATTTATAATAATATAATACCGAATATTTTTAGTGATATTTATGATAAGAGAAATACATAACTCATTGAAACAAAAAAGCTTTAACATATTTTAAATGAACGATCAATTGATATTATTATAGGCTTTAGAGATGTCCAATTTCATAACCAAGTTGTGCCCAATAACTTTAACATTAATATCATGTATAAGCTATAGAACAAGTATCACATTATCAAAAATATTAAAAACTCAAATAAACATTTTAACTGATAAGGATAGTTATACTAAAAACATATCAAAAGTTATAATATGGATAAAAATTATTATAATTTAATAAAATAATATTTTTGTAAAACTAAATAATAAATTTAATTAAAAAAATTTAAAAAAAAAAACTCAAAAATTTTGAAAACTGAGGCAGGAAATACATAACCTACCTCGACCCAAACAACTTGCTTATTTGTACCGACCGGTAAAAATGACTCTATGACCTTCAAACCTTAGTTTCTCTCTCCTCTCTTTTCTTCTTATTTTTTTCCCTTTTTTCTTCTTTGCTAAGCTAAAATGAAATGGATAAGGCCATCTGAGATATTGTGTATGTGGATAAGGATTTTTATAATAAAGTATGTTTTCGTTAAGGTAATTATATCATTTGTTTAATTTTTAGTATAAAATTATTATCAATATTTTAATATCTTTAAATCTAGAAATTCAAAAATTATGAAAAAATATTCATAAGTTAGATAAACATGTCTGAAAGGCTATGGTAAAATCTGTTTGTAAGATGAACATCTTACGGTTCGTAAGCCCCACTTGTACTGACATGTATCATTTTTTAAAGAAATTATAATGAAATAAGAAGCTTCTTTTTTATATCTAAAATGCCAATAAAATTAAGAAGAAATTATTATAATTAGAATACAATAGTATCTATGTTACAAAGAAGATAGTTTATAAATTTGACTTATAATGACTCAAAAAATATTATTTGACTCTTATAGATCAAAATATATCACTTAGAATTTAAGGGTTATTACAAAATGAATGCATTCTATTCCAAGCAATTAATATGATGTATTTATTATTCTATTACTTTTGGATTGGTGTGATAGATTTAATGTCTATTATTCTATAGAAATTTGTTGGTTCCAAGAAATCTATTTATAAACAAAAGCAATCCACTAGAGGAATCATTCAGAACAAGCATGTTAACATAACAAAGTTCCAACTTCTCATGAGACAAAGAAAAAGCAATTTCTTTTGGATCCTCAACAACAACAAAATCCAAAGCAACATCAACATTAGAAAAAAATGCAACCAAAACATTACCAGTAACCACCTAAAAAAATTATGGTTATCAACAGCATCCTCATATCCCAAATTTAAATCAACCACAACAGATGAATTATCATTTTGAATAGCCACTGCAGAAGTTCCCATACAAGTAATAACCCCCAAGTCATCATCAACATGCTCTCTAAATTCATGTTGCTCATCAATCGAGTCAATCACTGGAGAAGAGACAACCAAAGAGAAATTATCAATGTTAGTGTCATTAGCAGAAACCCCCACCATTTCACCAACATCCACCAATTCTTCCACCTGGCATTGAACATTAGCCATCTCAATTTCTCACCCAACCCCTACTCATCTTTCATGAACTGGAAAGGGTTACTAACCTCACACACCTCCCTTGGAGACAAATTTGCACTATACTTTATCCCACCTACTGATGATAAGATCTACATCTCTAAAGAAGAAATTGATGAAGGATCTCACGACTAGTCCTCTATGACTATGGGATATGCTATCAATAAGTAACCCTTCTATAGTAGCCTCTTAGTGGTTGTAAAAAGGTTGTGCATACTAAAGAGTTCCTTTGACCTTCTTTCATGTATGATGATTTTTATTTTTCTATTTAAGTTCTCATGCCATGAAGATTTAGAAATGGTGCTAGACGGAGGAGGGCCTTGATTATTTAATAGGAGACCTTTTATTTTAAAAAAAAAAACTCTTGATTTTATTCTCATTAATGGGGATTTCAAGGATGTTTCAATTTGGGTTAAATTCTCAATCTGCCTCTTTGATGTCGGTTAGGGGTAAGAATTTTAAAAATAACTAGTAAGATCAGTATTTATCTTACCATTGACCCCTAACTAATCTCACTATACCCATGTTTGTGTTAGCATATAGATCTATACCCACTATGTTTTGCCTAATGAATTAAATATAAATGTAAGGGGAAAAGTCATCTTCCTCCTAGTTATCTATGAGTAGAAACCTTCTGCTTTCTCGACTTGTAACACTTGTGCTCATGACCCCATGAAAATTCATCATATTATAAATCTGTTAATAACAAGAATTAATAATGCTTCTAATCTTGGAACCAATTGACATAGGGTAGGAGTCATAGTCATTGTTTGGCTACTTTTCATCAAATCAAATGATCCCTTAATAATTCATACTATAATTATAAATTTTTAGTGATAATTAATTCATTTTTATTTCTTTTTATGTTTTATTTATAAAAGAACCAAATGAATTTATTAACATATATTAAGACAAAATTAACTTGAACATCATATTAATCAATAATTTTGAACTATAAATCAATTTCAAAGAGATAAAATTTTAAAAGAGTAAAAGACAAATTATAAATAATATAATAAACTAGCTTAAACACCGCCTCTTTACATCACAATCATCTTCTAAGATCTATAACTACTACAATAATAAATCTTCAACACGGATATAAATAAGATGTACGTAGCTCATCTTGATTTGTTGTTGGAAGCTTGATTACCAATCAAGAGGACTTGGGTTTGAGTCCCTTAGCATTTATGTGTGTTGTGATTGTCTAATTGGCTAACTGATTCCCAAAATAAATTAAGGATGTCGTGATTTGCTGACATCACCCAAGACGTGTCATCAGCTCGCATCATCAAATTGCATAATTTATAATTTTTTTGGGACCTAAAATTCTTATATTTACACTGGCTAGCTAACAAACAAATTTGTTTTTAAAAATATTTAATATAAAATACTTAAAATATATTATTATTCAAAATTTAAAAATATATTTATTCAAAATATTTAAAAACTATATATCACTATTTTTACAAAAAAAATTATTATTATTATTATTATTATTATTTTTTATTTTTATTATTATATTATTATTATTATTATTATTATTATTATTATTATTATATATATTTTCTAAATTCTCAATGAAATCATATATATTATTTCTCAATTTATATTACATATGTCAGTTTATCGAGCAGATACTCGAACTCGTAGAAATAAGATTGAGCTAATTAATTAAATTAACTAAAGCACAAGCCACAGAATTTTTGAGCTAAGCTCAACTCTTTACACCCTTGTGAGTTTTTATTTGTCCGGTGCAGGACCTAGAGGAAGTTCGGTTTTGCCTAAAAAAGTGGAATACCGAGTTTTTGAAAAAATACCGAGTTTTTCAAAAAACTCGGTATTGCACTTTTTGACCTTATTTTTGCCTAAAATCGAAACCTTCCTCTACATCAGTGAAAGGACCTCAATAATGCTCTGTGTGTATTACTTTCTCATAGGTCTGTTCATTTCACTGCTCTTTTGGTAAATTAGTGACCTTTAACTTAAGCAGGAGTAACTCTTCCTTTCACTCTTATTTTTGGGTGAATATCTACTACTTTTATTTCTACTATGTTATTAATTCTCTTTTTGGAGTGTGTCCTTTATGTAGAAATACACGTATGAGGATTTGGCCTGAGAATTTTGGTAAGTTTTCACGACTTATTTTACTTCAGTTTTTATTTAGCTTACTTATCTTTTTGCAGGGAAATGTGCTACACGTCTTTATCTGCTCTTCCTTTTTTTGGTTGCTGCCTGCTTGCCAAGCCCTAGAATGTGCTTAGGTTTTTTTGTAATGTTAGTATAAGGAACCACCGTCTCTTTAGGTTTATTTCTTTTTCTCTTTAGCTCTTTGAGCACTAGTGAGCTGGAGGTTTCTTTAAGGATCTTGTAACCGGTTTTTTTTTTTTTTTTGTATAATAACGCGTAGGCCCCTCTGTGGGTTTTAACCATATATATATATATATATATATATTATAATATATATAATATAATATATAATATATATATAATATATATATAGAGAATAATATGAATATTTATAAATTATATGGACTGAAAATCGAAATTATTCAAATAGGAAATTAATCGAAAAAATAATTATTTTAAAATATAAATACATAAATCCAACTTTTACATTCAAACCTATAATTAAAGATTTTTACTTCAATAAAATTTCGAGCTAACTTTAACTTGAATTAAAAACAAAAAAAAAACATTTTAAAAAATTGGATATGAATTATATATAATTTTTTTAGAATATATAATATTATTTATATAAAACAATATATGTGAATAATATAAACTTTTGATACATTTATAAAACAATAGCTGAAAAAATTTATGAGCAAATATAATTAAATAAGGACAAATCTGGCAAATGATAAAAAAGTATTTTTAATTAAAAAATATAGAAAAAAGCAATCTTAATACGAGAAAAGAAATAAAAATATATTTTGTTATATAATATGCATTAAAAGTCAAGATTGGCTAATTCAATATGATGGCTAAGGCAGCTTGAGTATCTACACCATAAGCAAAAAGAATACCTCAACAGCTTGAGTATGGATACCAATTATAGCATTGCATGGCTCTCAAAAACATAACTTCCAAATTTCTAAAACCACATTCACTGGACATCTGAGCTTCAAAGAGCAAAAACCAAGTGACTTTCTCACAAAAGAAGATGTTCTTAAGTTTCTTTCTCCAAAATCCACATGAGGAGGATTATAGAAAAACTGCTATCTCATTAAACATGTCTAGTTCCAATTCCTCTTAAACCATTGTGGTAAGACCACCATGAGCATTCAAAACCAGTTCAACCCACCCTCTCATCACCCTATTGAATTAACACCTCTTTCAACCTGGTGATGTATCTACCCTCCGACCTTACATGCCTCCCTTACCATGCGTTCACTGACACTGAAATTGAAAAAGTCAGTCTTCTCTGGAGCTCTTATACGCCCTCAACCTGGATGGGTTTAACTTTACTTTTTATAAGTCTACGTGGTTCTCATTGGTCCTTTGGTTTGTAAGCGATAAAATCCTTTTATCATAACTCCTACATTCTCGGGATGCTAAGACCACCGTCTCATTCTGATTACCCAAAATAGTCTTGCTGCCATGTTATCTAATTTAGGAAAATCTCTCTTTGTAACCATTTACAAAATTATTGCAAATTTTTTGGCGGCCATACCAAGCCTATTATGCCTCATATCATCAAGGGAATTCAAACTTGGTTCATGCACCAAAGGATCTCTACGGATAACGCCATTTTGGCTAAGGAATTGCTGCACCATTTTAGAACTTCTGCCAAGCAAACAACTTATGTGTATTGAGTTAATTGGATATTAAAAGCCCTTTATAATGTATCTAACCCTTTATTAAGTGATTGAACCTTGCAATTACTGATGATTGGTTTTCTCTGTGCGATTAACGTGCTTTGCAGGTTTCTTCCCCTCTTCAGTCAGTCAGACAAGGATGTCTGGTTATCCTTATTCTATTAGCATCATCATGGGACACTTTCTCCTACTTTTGAGATTGCCCTCCAATGCCCACACTACTTTGATGCTCCACAAGTCGATGGTTGATTGCCTCTCTCACTTTATGTATAATGCCAGATGACCAACATATTTTATTAAAAAACTCAAGATTAAAAATTGTGTGAATTTATGTAAGCTCTTCCCAACTTTTTTCTTGCATTCTTCAGTATCCAAGTTAATTATGACAAGAGCCTCTCTAATCCTCCCCCCTAACTGCTAAAATGCAAAAATATATTGCTCACTGGTGGGAAAAATTATATCACCACGCATATTTTAATTTCTCCTATATAATCGAATATTGCATAAAGAATAAAGTACATCTTGAGAGATGACACAGGTTCTATAATGGATTCAATATCAAATAGGGTTTTGAAAATTTATATTTCTATAATCAAACACAGTTCAAAGAATAACATTTATTTCGAAAAAATAAACATGAAATTCTTAAGAATATGTTTAAAAAATAGAAATAAGCTTTTTGAAAAATTTATTCATTTTTTATTAGATATAGCAAGGAGAATTTATATCATCTTGAAAGACGAACATAAATTCTTCAAGACAATCCAAAAGCAAGAATGAGTTTTATAAAATTCATCATTTCTAAATTGAATATGTCAAGTAGAAAAATTATATTATTGAAAAAGATGATAATAACATCCACAAACGATATTTTAAGATTAGAAATGATTTTAAAGATATCTGCATTCCCAAAGATTCTTCCTTTTTTTATATGATAAAATAGTTTATTTTAGTCTGGGTCTCAAATCCCTATAGGAGCAAGCTCCTATAGTTAATTTACATCTAGGAGAAATGCTCCTTAAGAAAACTTCTTGATTTAAAAACAGTTGATTTCATATCCTTTTGACTGATAAAGTAGAAGATAAGAACAGAAGTAAGGATTTTCCAAGGAGAAAAGCTCAAGTATGAACATTTATTAGCGAGTCAAAGAGAAAAAGTTAGGAGGAGCGGGTTCTGAGAAGCTCAGAGGCAACCTCAGTCTATCCTATATTGGGCTTACATTTTAAGAGAAAATTTAATATGTTAAGTTGACAATTTTATTAGAAATTTGCGGATTATATTCCCGGGAGGCGAGGACTTAGATCTAAAAAAAGAATCTTGCCTCAGAACCTAAATCTAATTTGGGTTTACCTACAGAATGATGACCCGAACCTAACTAATGAAGGCAAAGGCTGACTTCCCGCCTGGATTGGGAGCCAGTAACCACCTAGACGCTTTTAAAATCATGTGTCTAGTTTTTTATGAAATATGGGTAGGAATGTTGTTTAAGTTTTAAAGAAATTGGGGCCGGATATCTAAGACAGATCCTAATTGGCCCCTCAACTTTATGTAGGGTGAAAAATATCTAGAAAAGCAATTAATATTTTAGACTCTTTTTAATTTGTATCTAATGCAATGCGTGCTAATTGACTCAAATAAATAAAATGAATATGAAGCAGTTTTAAAATTAGGCTTAGAAAATAGGTTTTTCCCTAGAGATTGCACAACTTCCCCATGACAGAACTGCATCCTAATAGGTCAAGTGGTCTGCCATAACCCGCAGGCGGGGAGGTGCCTAACAAGGAAGAGAAAGTATTAATATGCTTAGGCTGACTCTCGGCGGTCTCGAGCTTACTTCTTAGATCGTTAGAGTTACTATGTGAGCCTAAAATTTTTATTAGAGTTACAAGTAAAAGAATTTAATACGTACCCTTACTAAAAAAAGCACTCCGATTCGTATCCAGACTAAAATAAAACACGACATGCAATGGCCATAAAAAAAACTACTGCAGAAACAATGTAAACAATCAATTTAATAATCTAAAATATAATATCCAATGTCCAATGTCCATATAATTATACCCAGAATTTGCAGAAAAATAAAGTGGTCGGGCACCACTGACAACAAACTCGGATTCTAATCCTAAGAATGATGCAAGTGATTTTTGAAATGGGATATATTCTTTCTTGTATCTTCAGTTCTTCGTCTCCATTCTTTGTTTCTTCATTTCGTCTTTTCTTCTTCTACAAACTTCTTGGATTCGTCAGGCTTGAATATCCAAATGAAAAGAAACTCATCCCTAAAAGGGGTATTTTCTTTTCTATTTGGATATTAAAATCGTCCTAATTTAGCTTTCAAAATAAAAGAGAATAATCCTTTAATGCATATTCTCTTTTCCTTGAATTCCAAATTGGATGTGATATCCCACTTTCAAAATCACTTTCACAATTTTTAAATACATTTACATTACATTTTACAGAAAGAAAAAGAAAATCTAGACAACCTGCAGGGTTATCCTAAGCAGTTTATATAAAAATCATCCCAAGCAGTTATATATTCTCATTTAAATTAAATCAATTAGCCACACTTTTTTTTATTTTGGGGGCTAAGCAGTTGAAGCACCTGTAACATTTATATGATTATTAATTAATTAGCCCCTTTTTTTTACTGCCCTGCATAAGTGTGGCCACCTACAGAAAATTTTGTTAACAACCAGATCGCTCCTAATCTATGGGTAATCTAATCGTCAATCAAATCATATCACAGAGTGCAGTAAAAGTAAATAAACAAACACATCAACAGTTTTACATCCAACATATATGCAATGAAAGCCGAGAAAGCCCGTCACAATGCAGTAAGGAAATAAACACCGGCCTAACCTAAAACTAGAGTCGGATGTCCTAGCAAACAAATCTAAGTGTGTGTAGTAAGCTGTGAGGTTTTGATATGTCCTAGATCAATTATTGGCTAAAGTTTTCTAATTGATTGAATTTTAATTTAAAAAATATTCACTAATCCTAAGGTGAGGTGTTACTAAGTTTTCTATGTTATATATTTCTATCCTAAAATGTAAATGCATCATAAGTCTAGATTTTCTAAGACTCAGTCCTTAATTATTTTCCTTAATTGTCACTAATATTATATGGATAAAAAATTTGTTATTACTAACCTTTAGGACTTTGCGCGTGTGTAAAAGAAGTTTGAGAATCTAAAATAAAATAAAAATAATCCTAATAAAATTGAAGTTACTACAAGGACCTAAAAGGGTAGGTTTCGCGCAAACCACATTAAGGGGTCCCTAAAGGTTTTCTAAGTTTAGAATACTCAGTCACCGGGGGCTACGACCTAGTGGTTCCGCCCGTAGCACTTCTACCCGGTTGGATAGAGGAAACTAACGTCATTAGCTCATTGTTCGTTTGTTCCCTCGAACAGTACCGTTCCTCGCAGTTTATGCCAATAAAGAAAAGAAAACAAGGATTAGAAAGCACGTTTAATAATTAATTAAAAAAATAATAATTGAAATTTACTGAAAATAAAGATATACCTTTCTTCGGGCTTGAACACTAGCTTGGCTGACTTGCTTTTTGAAACCTTTCCTTCTTGAAAGCACACTTTTGTAATTTTCTTAACATTCACTTCCATTCTTCCAAATTTACACAATTTTCACAAAATAAATACCTTAACTCCTACATTTGTACGCTCTCCCATCCCAAAATTATATTCTACACTTTATTATTTAATCATTTATACACTTTACTTTTCTATATTTTCACTTTTCCAACACATTTCATCTTTAAAAAAAAATATGCACTCCACTATTCAAAGATTACACACTACACTTTTAGCATTTATGTTCACAAATCACCTTTCAAAAAACAAACATACACCTTTCCAAATCACACAAATTCTACTTTAATTTTTCAAAACTCACATACTTCCTTTTTCAAGATATACACTTTTTGCTTTTTAAATATCACACACTTGATTCAATTTTCAACACACACACACTTTTTATTTCTCATATACCGATTGCACCATTTCCAAAATATACATAACTTTCACCATTCTTAACCCACAAAACTCACTTTTATTTCTTACATATCACCTTTTCAAAACGAACATTTTTCACTTTTCAAAAAAAGTATAAACTTCACTTCTTAAACTAAACACTCATTTTCAATATTTAGCGTACAAACACTTCACTTTCCGTACTCTTATACACTTCCACTTTCAACCAAAAACAAAGAAATCACATGAAAATTTTCAACTTATTAGTAAATCAAAACAAACCGTAAACAATCATATCTTCTTTTGTGATACCCTTTAATTTCTCACAAAAATAATATTAACAAGATAGATTTGTGTGATGGAAAATAAACTTAAACATGCATATAAATGTTCCAACTCTACAATTATGTCAAGATACGATCTTGGAGCATAGTATATGATACTACTATAATCTTTCCAAATCTTAAATAAAATATTACTAAACACAATCTATACATTTTTTTTTTTTTTAATAAATCTTCATATATTTATGATCTAAAATATACAACGGGTAAAATGATATAACATAACTTTTACAAAACCTCTTGTGGTCAAACTTATTATAAAGAACATTTTCTAACATAATGCCTACTTCCTTATATTTGAAATATAAAATCTTATAATTGAATTATAAAGCATGTCATAGAAAGAAACCACTAGATGATTTTAACAGTATAATTAATATAAATCTGAAAATTTCCAAACGTTAAAATAGATTTTCCTCAATTCATCAGGTATATGAAATCATAGGCTAAGAAGTGAGAAAACTTAGCCATTATAAAGAAAGTCTATCAACGTTAAATTTCATGGAGCAAAGAATCCATAACAATCTACAACATCAAGTAACCAATGTAGAATGCTACATTACCATTCTTCCAAATGCTGAAGTGCTTTTCTTATTGAACTAAAAAAAAATGTGCACAAGGAACAAGAGAACATATTAATTGTATGGAATATTTGCTTGAAAGAAATCAGTAATTAAGAAGAGTGAAAGATTTAATTACTACAACTTACGCTTAATCTAAAAAAGAAAATGAGAGGGTTGTTATGGCTTAGAAATCACAAAGATGCAGAAGGAGAAGATGTAAGGGGAATATACCTAGAGCAAAAGAGCCTACAGCAAGGGCAAATCGGCGGCTCGTAGACGACGACGACGACGACAACAAGAGCAATCGTCGGATCGGACGGGAGAAAGGAAAGCTCCAAGCGACGTCGGCTAGGGATTCGATCGGCTAGGGATGACGACCATATGTGATCGGCCTCGGGGTCGTGCGAAACGGAGTAGGAGAAGAGGCGGGTTGGGCGAAATGGGAGGAGGCGAGAGCAAACTGCGAACTGGAGGGGATGGTTCTCTTGTGCGTGCGAATCAGGAGACGAAGAGGGGCGAATGGCAGGCGATGGACTGGAGAGGTTCGTTCGAACGGCTGGGGTTGGCACGTGTATGGTGTTCGACCCTTAGCGTCGTGCAGAGCAGGAGGCGACGGGCTGGGAGCTTTCCTCAGGCGAACTGGGATAAAGCTTCGCGAAATCAGAGTGAGGGAGATTGAGTTGTGGGAGTGAGAGGGAGTAGGAGGCGGGCTGAAGAGGAAAAACGGACGGAGTAGGGCTGGACGCGAACTGCTCTCTGGAGGCGATTGGATTGAGGCTTGGTGCGAATGAGAGAGTGGGAGATAGTGAGATCGTGCGAATATGAGAAGAAGTGGGGTATAGGGTTTCGGTTTTGTTCGTGCGTGAAGCAAGAGAAATGGGTTCCTGAGTGGTTTCGCAATGAAAGGGAAGATCGTGGGCTTGAGATTTTTTTTTAAGTTGATATTGGCTCATTTGAACCTTTTTTGTTAAATTGAAAATGATAGTAAATTCTGGTATAAGAATTAAATGGTATTGGCCTTTGTCGTTTAGGCAGCTTATCACTAAAGAAAAAAAAAATGTGGCGTTAAGAGGAGGAAGTGAGTGAGAAGATTGCCTATCAACTAAAAAAAATATTAATTATTAGGGTATAACTATAATATATATATATATAGTTATATTAATATATATATATATTATAATATTATTTTAAAGGGTTGATTGAAACTCATCAAGTTAAGATTGAAAAGTCGAGTTAAACCCAACTAAGCTCGACGACATTCATTAGATTATTATGCCCGGAAATCATATCTGATTTAGATTGAGAATAAAGGTAGAGTGATAGGCTTCGAGTCGAGCTACGTCAGTGCGTTCAACTAAGGGAAATCCCTATGGGATGTGACATCTACACTTAGGCTACGAAAAACCTAAGTACTAGAGTTCGATTCGTGGAAATTGACACTCACTAATAATGAGGTCAACACTCCATCCTAAAACAATCTTCTTCTCTTCTCAGTGCATCACTTACGCTTGATATACGCCATTTTTTCTATATAACAAAACTTTGCAAATTTCTCGCAATCTTTTGGAGACAATCCTACATAAATTCTCATGTTGGAAAGCTAGAGCTTTTTCATTTGCTTGCAGATATCAGTTCCTTCAATACACTAGTTGGAATATTATAGCCTATTTGGAATATTATTGCCTATTGGATTCGTTGATTCATTATGCCTAGAACCATTATAAAACAAATAAGAAAAGCAGTGCAAAATTTCTCCAATCTTTTGGAGACAATCCTACATACAATTCTCATGTTTGGAACTAGAGTCTTTTTTCATTTGGCTTGCAGATATCAGTTCCTTCAATACACTAGTTGGAATATTATTGTATTCGTATTTGGAATATTATTGCTATTGGATTCGTTGATTCATTATGCCTAGATACCATTATAAAAACAAATAAGAAAAGCCAGTGCAAAATTTCCTCCAATCTTTGGAGACAATCTCATAAATTCTCATGTTGGAAAGCTAGAGCTTTTTCATTTGCTTGCAGATATCAGTTCCTTCAATACACTAGTTGAATATTTATTGGCCTTATTTGGAATATTAATTGCCTATTGGGATTCGTTGATTCATTATGCCTAGCCATTATAAACAAATAAGAAAAGTTAGTTTCGCAAAATTTCTTTATTTTGGGAAACTAATGTGAAAAATTGCACCTTATCTCATGGAATAATACTTGCAAGCCCAAAGCCACTTGTGGGCTCAGCCTCACCCTCTTCAATCCCATTATAGTTTTCTGCCTACAATGCTCTCCTTATTGGTAAGGATTTACAATTTTTGATTCCCTAGTTTCTAAATGGATTTTTACATAAATACACCTCCAATCGTCCAATCCTCTCCTTCAACCCTCTCAATTACCTCGAATGCAAGACAACTAACTCATTCCCATCCCATCCCAAATAACATCGATATTGAGTTGCCGGAATGAAACACATAGTAATGTAGTACAAAAGGTGCGCTTGGTGCTTGGTGTGCTATATTACTCTTTTGGTGAATAACCAACCCGTCACAACAACGACCATCCTGCCCTCTACGTACATGGCAATATCTTATGTTCGTATGTCTTGGGTTGGCTTCTAGAATTTATCAGTCTTTTCGAATGTTAAGAAAAGGGAGTCACAGTGGGATTGGTGCAAAAAAGTTAATATATTTTTACTCTCTTTTTTGGGTGATGGCATGCTTTTTTTGCGCCCAAATTGCACTGGCTACCCATCGACCTCAGGCCTTGTGACTGTGCCACTTTAATTAGGCATTAGCTGGTTTAATTTGTTTTAACCTGCTACTGAGCTAGCATGAGGTGATAGCGTCAGATTAACGAAAACAGGAAGCTAGTTAGTAGTTATAATCTTCTGTATTGTTTTTTTTTTTTTTCCTTTCTACTTTATTGTTCTACTCTCTCTCTCATCTCTCCATCTCTCTCCTCTCTCTCGTCTCTCTCTCAATAGTGAATCTTTTTCATCATCTAATATGTCTTAATTTCTTGTCGTATTTTTTATTTTCGTACTATTAATTGTTGATTTTGTCTCTAAATCCTTGATATTTTCTTTATTTTATGTTTTATGAGCTTTTAAGAAGTTACATAAGAACAATACAGTTTGTATAAAAGCATTCCTAAATATTGTATTTATGTTAATTTGGTTTATGTTTGGCTCTTTAGTTAATAAATTAGTCAAACATAAGCAATTTAATGAGCTGAACAAGAGATCTTAATTTTGTAAATACCGAGCTATATGAATACCCTTTGTCGAAGATAGATGAAAAAATTAAATGAAAGATCACAAAAGGAAGCTTAATTATATTATTTAATTTGAAGTGCCTTTAAAAATTGATAATTATGATGAATTATTACAAAATATAGAATAAGTTAAGGATGTCTATATTTATTTATGATGATTAGATAGACGCGGTATAGATTTGCTAACTAAGGCCTCATTTGGGATATGTTTTTATCATTATTTTTCTTTGCTTTTATTAAATTTTTGTGTTAGAAAGTTGTTTTTGAAAAAAAAAAACTATCCCAAAATAATTCTTTTAGCACAATTTTTTCTTAAACAAACTAGAAAGTTGCTTCATAAAGCAATAAGAAAGTCATTTCTAACAAAAAGAAAGCTTAGGCTTCATTTGAGTTAGCTTTCTTACTGTTTTCTAAAGTTATTTTTTAGTACAAAATTTTTTTAAACTAAATATTTTTGTACAAAAAGTTGCTTTAAAAAGCAATAAGAAAGTTATTCCAAATGAAGCCTTAGGCTTCGTTTGGGACGACTTTCTTACTGCTTCTTTAAAGCAGTTTTTTTAGTAGAAAAATTAAGTTTTTTATACTAAAAAGTTGCTTTAAGAAGCATTAAGAAAGCCGTCTTAAACGAAACCTTAATTTACTAGTTCATAAAACAGCTTTTTCATACAAAATTAAAATTTTAGCACTAAAAAGCTACTTTAAGAAGCATGAAAAATGCCGTCTTAAATAAAGCCTATAACTCTTCGAATCAAATATAATATTTTTTAATGACTTTCTTCAACTCAAGAGTGGGGTTTTCAAGTAGAGAGCCATGTAATTGGCATAAAGGAGACTTTTATTTTTGGTTTTTAGGAATCTTAAATCTCAGCCGTTGGATCTTATCCGATGGCTTAGATTCTTGAGAGTTTCCTATTCTTACAAAATAAATTAATTATTATGATAGATTTTGAGCAAATATGGAATTACATCTAAGCATGTAAAAGAATGTAATAATAAAATATAAGCTTAAAAAAAACAAAAATATATTGGCATGGAAACCATACAAATACATCCAAAATATCATTAAAGGATGTAATTATAAATTAACCACCTCAACATCAGCATAACCTAACTCCAAAGAATAAAGAATCCAAGGTTAACGGAGTCCAATTGAGGTCTTAAGAGTTTTTATTTAGTATGGATAAAGTCGAGTAATGGGTTTGACCAACCTGGGCTAATCTAAGTGGGTTGGGTCACCTAGGTGGGCTAGTTTAGGGTCTTGGGAAGGTTAATTCAAGGTTTGAAAAGGTTTTGAGTTAGATTTTTTAGACTGATTCAAATGCATCCAATCTGGGTTTCTTAGGATTTTTGTCAAGCTTGGGTTTCTTAGGAATTAAACTTCAGGCTAGTTTAATTCCATATGGTTGTAATATGGCTATATATATGTAATGTTTGTTATGTTTGGTGTATTCTATTATATTGCTACATTTGTCTATAAATACATAACCAATATTTGTAATATGATAGATTTTGAGATGAATAATATTTGAGTTGAGTTTTGTGTCTTTTTTGTACCCTGAAGTATATTCAGGTGGTGGTTTCTTTCCAAGAAGTTCTTGGAGTCGTGTCAGCGAGAGTCGTTGAGCCCCCTTCGGTTCGGTGTCACAACCCTTTAGAGGTACGTAAACCTGAAATGATTTTCTATTTAAGAAGAATGAAAAAGCTAAATTTAGCCACCAATCCATCCAGGGGTGTCAATTTCGGGTCACGGGTCGGGTTCGGGTCGAACCCGAACTGACCTGGGTGGAAAACGGGTCAACCCTAACCCGACCCGGGTAGAGAAACGGGTCGAAAATCCGAACCCGGACCCGACCCGGCGGGTTGCCGGGTTGACCCGACACGACCCACCGCGACGGCGGCAAACGCGCGCAGCAGCGTCGGGCGAACAGCTGCGCCGCGCGAGCAGGCCACCGCGGGCAAGCGGGCAGCAGCGCGGCAGACGCGCAACACGCGGCGGGGGACAGCGGGGTCCGCGCGTCACGCGTGGCACGCGCAGCGGGCGGGCAAGCGGGGCGGGCAGCGGGGGCAGGGGGCGGCCAGCGGCGCGTGGTAGGCGGGGTAGCGGCAGGGGGCGGGGCAGCGGGCGAGCGGCGGGTTTGAAATTTTTTGAATTAAACGGGTTGGCGGGGAAACTCGACCCGTTTTCATGACGGGTCTGATTTCTGGAACCCGAACCCGACCCGTTTTGAAATCGGTCGGGTCAACGCCGGCGGGTGCGGGTCGGGTCCGGATCAGGTTTTCATGTCGTGTAATTGACACCCCTAAAATCCATCGATCACAAGTTTTGCATGCATCACTTTTACTAAACATTTATACATAATTGCTAGTAGCCCGTTTGTCTGAAAAGCGTCATGCATGTCTAAGTAATGAAAAATTGGACAAGAAATAAACATAAAACAAAGAACGGTAACGTCCTGAACATATGAGGTTGAAGGTAACTCATAGATCATGGACCGAATAGAATTATGATTGCCGAGAGGCAGAGAACAAAATGAATAATGAGATAATAATTGTGTGGGGCGGGGGCTAGAATATTCGCGGGGGGCAGCTAGAGTTTTACAAATTCACGTGGCGAAGCGTTGTGGATGGATATATTCGAGGCACACAAGACAAAAAGAGATGAACACCATAATTTGTTACGGGTGGAAAACGAGGAAGAGGGGAAAAAACCACGGAGGGCCACGCCCGACTTGAGAGGTCCACTAGTGTTGTTGATAAGTTACAAGAGGCTTGATTCGACTCCCAGCAATCAGGACGATCAAATCTCAATCCGTTTCTTTTTAATTTGAAGAAGAGTTACAAGAGTCTGCAGAGATTTCGAGTAGTTCTCCCCAAATCCGGGCGGGGCAGAGTTCCGGCGTGTTCAGGGCGGAAGAGAACGCTCGCAAGCGTCTGAGTAGAGGAGATGAATTATCCCTTTCCCCCTTCTTCTCCTTCTCTTCTTCTCTTGCTTCCTCACTTTGAGTCCTCTTGTGACGAACTAGGGCTCTATTTATAATTTTTTTCTGGGAGTGCTGGCATGACTGTAAATAGTTGTTGAGATCATGGGCGAATAGGATGAGTGGTCGAGGATGGGACGGTCGATATTCCCCTGTTGATCGGGGGTGCACCGTTCGTTAGAGATTTTGAGGGCCCCGAGTGAGTCAGAATTTGGCAATCTTGGCTCGTTGAATTCGTCGCTCGTCAGATTGGGCGTTTCGATGTCGAGATAATCTCGTTAAAATCAAGAGACCGTTTGGTAACTCAAATTATGGTTTGAACCTTCCAATAGCAGTTCGGGTCCTTGATTGGACCCATTTGGGCTCGGATTGGATTGAATTTATGTAGCTGGGTTCATATTTCGAGACGCTCAGTTTGACTATAAGCTCGCCGAAATCGGAGTTCGGGTGCCTTCCGAATTTAATTTTTGAAAGTTTCCGGGTTGATTTTTTCCTCGAGATTCATACCCGATCAAGATTATGCATTGCGCAGAATAATTATATATAGTATATTATAATAATATAAGTAGGTATAAGTATATATATATATATATATATATATATATATAATGCTAAACTTATTCTGTATTTTGTAATAACTCTTCATAATGATCAATTTTTAATGACACTTCAAATTAAATAATATAATTAATTAAGCTTCCAGTTATTATCTTCAATCTTCTTCATCTATCTTCAAAAAATGGTATTCATATAACTCGGTATTTATAAAATTAATAGCTCTTGTTCAGCTCATTAAATAGTTCATATTTGACTAATTCATTAAATAAAGGGCTAAACATAAACCAAATTATCTCATATTGCTATTAAGAAATAATGAATTTGATCCTTTCTTTTTTTCACGTAAAGAAATACATTAAAAAAGAAATGATACAACCAAAGACTTTACAGGGCCACAGCAATAGATTACAAGTAATAAAATAAGAAGCAATGAAATTAAAATAAGGGTGAGAGTCAAAAATGCTACGCGGACTCAGACCATCATCGGGTTGTCAGGGCAGGCCATCCATGGAAGATAACAAAAACGAAAGCGAGAAGCTGCCAAAATAGTACAATGAGCCACTCAGGTACGTTGCCAATAAGCCACGTCCATCCACGATGCTCACAGTAGAGCTGTTTCCTCATCGTCCATAGAGAAACCGATTGAAAAGGGCAACACACAATGCCCACAACCTCCAAACCACAGCAACTAACATCAAAAGGGTTTAGGGTTTGGCCGTGGTGCTTCTCTGGTGAGGTGCTTTGAGTGGTTCTCTCTGCTTTCCTGGTGATCTTTTTCCTTTCTTCTTTGTGCTGCTCCCTGTCTTCGCTAGTGTGGTTTTTTTTTCGTTTTGGTTTGGGTGTTTTAGTGTTTTCCTGGTAGTCCTTGTGACTGCTTCTTTTTCTGTGATTTTTTTGATAGTTTCTCTTCCTTCCAGGTGGTTTCATGGTGTTTTGTTTTGGTTGGATTTAGTTTCGTTCTTTTTGGGGGGGATGATTACTCCGTAGTCATCTAACCCTTCGGTTGCTTCGGTTCTTAATGGTAAATCTAGATCCTTTAAGAAGCTTTAGCTGGTGGTGCTGGTTCTTCTGCTAATCTGAAATTTGTTTAATCTTGATTCAAAGAGTGTCCTGCTCTTTTGATTGAGGATTTGGTGGTTGCTCAACTTGCGAAACCTTTTGCTCTTACCCTTGTGGGCAAGTTTGTGCTTAAAAGACCCAATATTGATGTAATCCAAAATTTTTTTTATAATCTTAAGTTATATGGTACTTTCCATGTCGGTTTACTAGATCCCAGGCATGTGGCTATTCAATTGACTAATGATCTGGATTATAGTAGGATTTTTTCTAGGTGCTCTTACTACATTCAATCTTGTCAGATGCAGCTTCTAAAATGGACTCCCGATTTTGATGTTCGTCATGAATCTCCTATCGTTCCTGTTTGGGTATCTTTTCCTAACCTTAGACTGCATTTCTTTAATTCACAAATTCTATTTGGTTTGGGTTCTATCCTTGGCCGGCAGTTGCAAACAGATCAGGCGACGGCTTCGGTTTCACGTCCTTCTGTGGCCAGGATTTTGGTTGAGGTAGATATTTCTAAAAATTTTCCTAACGAGATTTGGATTGGGTCAGAACTTAATGGATACTTTCAAAAGGTTGAATTTGAAAACTTTCCCATTTTTTGTGCGCATTGTAAAATGCATGGTCACAGCTTAAATGAATGTTTTAAATTACATCCCAACCTCAAGAAAGAAAAAGATAATCTCAGGCTTTCTAAAGTGCAGGAAACCAATACGGAAAATGATTGTAATCATAATGTGTTGGAAGGAGATGGTATCTTGACTATTTGTAAGGTGGTGGAGGAGGAGCCTGCTTCTCAGGCTGTTACTATTCTGTCGAGTTTTCAACCTAATGAACTTCTTGTTAGTAATGTGGGAGAAAGGTCTTGTTAGTGATGTGGGGGAAGGTAATGTTTCTCAAGACAAGGTCAACAATATGGTTCATAATTTAACTTCTCCTTCTGCTTTAGATTCTTTTCTAACTGTTAATCAAAATAATGTGGAAGTAGTTAATAACATCATGGATTTCAATACTAATTTTTCTATTGAGACCAATCAGGTTAAAGAAGGTGAGATGCAAGCTTTAGTCATTTCTCCTTTAAATCTTCTTGCTAATGTTTCTAATGTTGTTAATGAGGTGGTTGAGGAGGCAGGGCCTTCTCAGACTCAAGCCGGTTCCGAGCATGATTCATTAATGAATGAGGTCCATACAAATGGGGATAAAGGTAAATGTTCTGTGGAAGGTAATGAACACTTTTTAACCTCTTTAGAGGATGGTGTTTTTTATATTGAAAATGAAAGGCCTTCTAAGGGTCCTTCTGATAATTTAAATGATAAAACTATGTTGTTATCTGATCTCTATCATTCTGATTCTTATACTGATACGGAAATTGATATATTAGCTAAATGCTATGCTAGAGAAGATAATGACCTTAGCTTCCCTAAGGGTCGTAGTAAAAGGGGAAGGAAGCCTAGAAGTGCTATTTTACAATCTCCTTGAAGTACTAGATTGCATACTTCTCATTAATGTTTTTCATGTTTAATATTATTATTTGGAATGTGCGCGGGATTTGTTGTCCCTCTTCTAAGATTAGAGTTAAAAATTTATGTCGTCTTCATAATATTTCTATTCTTATTTTACTTGAACCTCTTATTTCTATGGATAAATTATCTAGAACGACTAGATATTTGGGTTTTAACAATGCTAAGTCTAATATTGCTAGCAAAATTTGGATCTTTTGGAAGGATTTTGTTATGATTGATATCATTGGTGATTTTACACAAGTTTTACATTATAATATTGAATGTTCTAACGTGCAATGTTGTGCATCTTTTATTTACGCTGCTTCTTCTTGTTATAACAAGAGGGTTTTGTGGGAGCAACTTTCGCATTTTAATAGTGTTTGTAACCTCCCTTGGATGGTTGGGGGGGACTTTAATACAATTTCTAATCCGGATGAACGGTTTGTGGCAAAGGTTGGATAGGGTTCTTTTCAATAACTCATGGGTCAACACTTTTAATTTAACCAAAGTTGAGCATCTTAGTCGCACCTTGTCGGATCATTCCCCTTTGCTTATTAATATCAAGAATAACTCTACGAATTTTTCTACTCAGTTTAGAATCCAGAATATGTGGCTTCTACATGATTCCTTTCTTGAGGTTGTGCAAGTGAACTGGAATGCTCTTGTTTATCCTGATAATTCTATTTTTTGCATGAATAGATTATGGCTTAAGCTCAAAAGGCTTAAGTTAGTGTTGAATTGGTGGAATCATAAAGTTTTTAAAATTTTGTTTAATAACATTCTTATTGCTGAGACTAAAATTAACAACATTGAAGATCTTTGTCAACATAATCCTTCTGAGGATAATTTGTGCATTCTAAAAGAAGCTAAAGGGGAGCTTTCTAAGCTTCAGGTTCAGGAAGAAATTTTCTGGAAACAAAAAGCGTCTGCCAAACATTTACTGGAGGGTGACAATAACACTAAGTATTTTCATTCTTTGATTAAGAAGAAACATTCAATTAATTATATCCAAGAAATTGTTAGAGCTAATGGTTCTGTTACTGATGATAAACATGAGATTGCTAGTATGGCTGTTAACTTCAATCATAATCACCTAAATAAAGCTTTTAATCCTGATACTAATGTGGACCCTTCTATTATTCCGAATGTTATTACTTTTGAGGATAATAGTAACCTTTCGAAGGTTCCTCTTATGGAAGAGATTAAAGGTATTTTATTTAACATGAATGTTGATTCTGCTGCTGGGCCGGATGGGTATACTACTAAGTTTTTTCAAACTACCTGGTCTATTATTTCTAATGATGTTTTCCATGCTGTTATGGATTTCTTTAACAGTTCTCCTATTCCTAAGTTCTTTACTGCTACTATTGTTGTTTTAATTCCTAAGAACCCTGCTGTTAATTCATGGAATGATTTCAGGCCCATCAGTTTGTGCATTATGCTTTATAAATTGATCTCTAAACTTTTGGTGCGTAGGTTATCCGTTTTATTACCTAAGATTATTTCTCCTTTTCAAATGGGTTTCGTTAAAGGTCGTTCTATTGCTGACAATATTCTTTTAGCCCATGAATTCTGTCAAGATCTGGACATTAAGGTGAGAGGTGGTAACATGATTATGAAATTGGATATTGCTAAGGTTTATGATAATATTAATTGGTCTTTTCTTTATAAAATTTTGAGCCTCTTTGGTTTTGATCTAAATTTCATTAATCTTATTAAATCTTGTATTGAAAGTCCTTTCTATTCAATTATTGTGAATGGGAAGACTCATGGTTATTTTCAAGCATCTCTGGGCTGAGACAAGGGGATCCTTTGTCTCCGGCTATTTTTATTATTGCTGTTGATTACTTATCGTGGGGTTTGGCTAATCTATTCTTTAATTGCCCTAGTTTATATTTCAAAACTCTTGGCAGATTTCAGATCTCTCATTTATGTTTTGCGAATGATTTCATTATGTTTTCTAATGCTTCCAAGATTAGGATCAGGATAATTTTGAGAATTTTTAAATATTTTGAAGCTGTTAGTGGACTCTCTTTTAACAAGCAAAATTGTTGTTTTATTGTTTCTAAAAATGTTGGTACTGATCGGATTGTGGATATGAGAAATCTTACTGGGTTTTCTCATGGGGTTCTTCCTTCGAAATATTTGGGTATTCCTCTCTTTAAAGGCAGAAAAAGAGCTTCTCTTTGATAATTTAATTTCTTTGATTCAGAATAGATTGTTTTCTTGTAATTCTTCTTTTTTAAGTTATGGTGGTCGGCTCACTCTTATTAAAAGTGTTCTTTGTTCCTTACTTGTTTATAGTTTTCAAACTCTCATGCCTACTAAGGATGTTTGTCTTAGAATTGAGAGGATTTTGAATAAATTTTATTGGAATGGTTCTGGGTTGTATTCCAAGATTCATTGGTGAAATTGGAAAGGGTGTTATGGCATTAAGCAAGAAGGTGGTTTAGGCTGTAAAGATATGACTGGTTTGGCTTGGGCTTTCTCTTTGAAATTATGGTTTAATTTTAGATCTAATGATAGTCTTTGGGCCAATTTTATGAAGGATAAGTATTGTGGTGGGACGCATTCTTCTTTGTCTTACTATTCTAAAGGTAACTCTAAAGTTTGGCAGCGCATCAGTTCTGTCAAAGGGTTTCTGGAGCCTTTGTTAGCTTGGGGCCTTGGTAAGGGGGATATTTTCTTTTGGCAGGATAGGTGGGTTAATGGTGAGTCCATTGACTCTTTACTCAATATTGTTTCTATTTCTAATATGAAGGTTAATTATTTCTTCTCTGCTCATGGGTGGGATGTGGAGAAACTTTCTGCTATCCTTCCGGATAACATTACTCAAACTATCATTAAGATTCCTTTCAATGGCAATGTGGGGGACGTTTTACTGTTTTTGGGTTCTAAGGATGGCTCTTTCAGCATCAAGAATGCCTGGAATGCTTTTAGGATTCATAAGGATACCTCTAAACTTTTTAAAAGAATTTGGCATATCACTATTCCTCATACTGTTTTCGTCTTCATTTGGAGAACTTTACATAATTTTTTACCGTCGGATGATAATCTAAGTAAGAAAGGTCTCATTATTACCTCTAAATGTCAATGTTGTTTTCATGTTGACAATATGCATCATATTTTTATTTCTAGTCCTATAGCTGTTAAGGTCTGGACTTTTTATGAGGATGTTTTTCATTTGAATTTTTACAAGGCTACTCTTTCTATATCCCAATTACTTGACCTCTAGTTTGTTGACCACAAAGGTCATATTAGGAATGTTATATCTTCTCTCATTTGTTGGTATATTTCGCTGGCTAGGAATGACTCTAGGTTCAATGGGGAGAATATGGATTACCACAGGATTATTAACAATATTAAACACAAAGTCTTTTCTCTTTTCACTGCTAAGATGTTGTCTATTAAAAATTTGAATAATTTCTTTCATACTATGTCTTTTTTTGGCATTTTTGGAGATGGGTATAATGCTATTATGAAGCCTTTTTGTGTTAGTGGTGCAAGCCTATGCTTAACTACTTTAAAGTGAATGTGGTGTGGGTTAAAGTGGGTAAAAACTTTGGTTATGCGGGTATTATCAGGAATCATCTTGGCCTTTTTATCTCTGCTTTTGCTGATTCGGCTGTGATTGAGGATTTGCATATGGTGGTCCTTATGAGTGTGATGAATGGCATTAAGCTTTGTAATAAATTCAGTATTCATAACATTGTTTTAGAAGCTAGTATACCTTTCGTTAACCTGGTTGATAATGGCGTTAATGAATTGACTTGTGCTCCCCCTCTGTTTTACTTCAGGAGAAGGATTATTGAGGAGCTGAATTCATTTTCTCATTCTTTTTCTGTTATTAATAAGGAGGTTAATGCAGTTGCCCAGGCGTTGGTGGTCCTGGGTACTGTGTTTAAGAATTATAAGGAGCTGAATATGAATCATTTGCCTGTTTATGTTCAAGGTCTTCTGAACTTAGACCAAATGGGTTTTCCTTATGTTTATCATTAATTTTGGGCTGTTTTGTGGTGGGTTTAGTTCTGGTTGTTGGTTTTTTTGTTCCCTTTATCTAAGTTTTTCCTATTGTGGTTTCGCGTGGGTTCTTTGTTCGTTCTCTTTTTTGGTATTTCTTTGAGCTGCGGCTGGTTCGGGTGCTATCTTTCATTGTTGGTTGATGGATTAGCAGTGATTGGTGCTTTATGGGCTGCGTTTTGGGTTTTTTCTGACATTACTGGTGAGTGCTTCATGGGTTGGTCTGTTTGTTTCACTTTTGTTGGTTATTTATGTTGTTGGTGGCAGGTTACTGTCCTTGGGGTTTTCCAGGATTTCTTCCTGGACACCTGGGACTCTGGTAACAGCGTGTGGTTTTTGCTGAAGACAGTTTACAATCCTTGTTTTAAGAATCTTAGTAGGATTATGAATCCCTATTTTTATTGTATTAATTAGTATCTTACTAATGTTCATTTTTGGAGAATCTATTGCAGGTTACACTTAAAATGTTTTTCGGGAGCTATAAGGACTGTGAGGATCTCTACTTTTCTTTTTTGCTTTTCCATTCCTTTGTTCTTCTGTTGTTTTGCAGGAAGACTTGGCTGAACAAGATTATTTGGAGCTTCCTTTTTTAGGTGTTGTTGACTCATAGCCCTAGTCCTTATTTATGTTATTTTTGTAACTATAGCAAAAGGAACCACCGGCTCTTAGGTTTTTCTATTTTCATTTTGATTGTAGCTCTCTGGAGCAGTAGCGAGCTGGTGGGTCCTTCTAAGGAATTTGTAACCAAATTTTAAAATTAACATGTAGGCCCCGGCGTGGGTTTAAATTAAAAAAAAAATCAAAATGGATAAAATCAACCATCAAAGCAGCCAACAATTGCAAACCAAAGAGAAACTGAAACCAGCCCCAAGCACAAAATTATTATCTACCATGTCGACCCCTACCCCTACGCCTACCACCAGAGCTAACCTGCTTAACAGGAGGAACAATCTGTAATGCAAAATCAGTTCCAAGTTCTTCATCACCACTAGAAATGTCCGACCCCTCCAACCAATCAATTTGCTCAAGACAGGAATCATACATTGTAGACTTGAAAAGGTATTTTAATTCTTCATCATAAATAAGAGAAATTAGAACATCAGTAAAAGGTTCACTGGATGACAGCCGAGGGGCTAAAGGGGCTGAAACATCCCCCAAACTCAAATGCATAGGAGAAATAAAAGAGGTTCAGACCTCAAAGATAGGAGAAGGCACCTCATAGACAACAACCAAAGGTTCAACAGATTCCACAGACTGGTTAGTCGGAGCACCCACAACAGCCCCACACGACAAGCTACTAGTATAATTAGTTTGACAATGCAACACTCCCACGTCATGAAGATTAGGAGCATAAAAAGAAGAAACCAAGGGCAAATTCTTAGAAGACTCCACCCCACACACAAGAGAGGCAGACGGGGAGGGGACCAGAACAACCACCGAGGGACTACAATCGACCAAAGACACGGGGCTAGCCACACAGGAAGCAACCACAATTTCCACAGATTGAACATTCCCACACTTAACCACACGCGAGGAGGGGTCCAGAACAACAGAAGACAAGCCAGCATCAACCAAAGCCACAATTTGAGCCTCACCAGTAGCAGACAAAACTCCCACATACTCATCATTCACTAAATTAATGTCCTCAATCTCCTTAGGAATAATAGGATTCTCCAAAATATGCAAGACGAACTCCTCAATAACAAGAGGAGGCGAAATAGCCACATGTGGAAGAGGAGAAGCAACCATACCTGAATTCCTCGGTGCATCATCAGACTAACAATGACCAAACAAATGTCCAAAACACTTACAAGAACCACAAAATTGAGAAAAATCCTCAAAAACCACTTGCTGAACATAGCAAACTTCTCGGGCCCTAGCCAAACCTTGTCAGAGAAAGACTTAGTGACATCCAACTCAACCAAAACACGAGCTAGGGACAGCCTAGAGCCAATAGAGGTTGCGATATCAACTTTTAGGGGTTTGCCAAAGAGCAAACCCAAACCGTGAAGAATTCTGGGAGAAAAAAGGTGAGGGTGAAAACGAGGGAAAGGAACCCAAATGGGAACAACCGGTGACTCAACCCCAAGATCCACATGAGGCGACCACTTGGTAAGCTTCATAAAGAAGTTAAACATTAAATAGGATCTATGTCAAAACACACGACAGTAATCAAGATCATCTTACAGTTTTATAAGGACATGCTTCGGATCCAACAAGGTCACCGAAAATTCCCCATTCAATTTGAGGTTAAAGAAAAAATTTTGTATATAATCCAAAGACGGACGTTTAGTCGGGAAGAAATCAACTAACGAAAACTGGAAAGGGGCAGCCAAAGCCTTGATCTCTTCATCCAAGATCCAAAGCGAGAGTAATCCACAAAAGGAGGAAATCCTAAGATCAGAGAAAGAAACAACATACGAGCCAGATAGAACTTCTAGAAAAGAGCAATACGAAGAAGAACCCTCTATAAAACCAGGGTCACAAAACTTCGGCGGCATGCCGGCACACGCCGGAAAAAAATGAGAACAAACCACCAAAATAAAGATCACAACCAAAGAAAAAAAGTTCTAATTTTTTCTTATGATATTTTGTTTAGGTTTGATATATCATCAAAAAATTATCTTGATCGTGCATGAATCTCAATGTACGAGCTGAAAGCTTCCAAAATTAAATTTTGGATCATCTGAAATCCTATTTAAGCAAACTTATATTCAAATTGAATGTCTCGGAAAGACGAACCCAGCGACACCAAATTCGACTTAATCTGGGCCCAAATGAGTCTAAATCAAAGACCCAAAGCGCATTTGGAAGGTTCAAATCATAATTTGAATTACCAAACGTTTTCCAAACATGGCATGCTTCTAATCGAATCGAACGACTCAATAGGACAAATCCAAGGATCCAAAGATCGCCAAATTCTGATATTATTAAGAGATACAAATAATTAATAAATGATAGAAGATCAAGGGGATCGATATCGGCCGTCCATTCAAACCACTTCCATTTTGATCTTGATCCTAAACATATTTACAGGTCGTGCAACTATCAAAAAACTATAAATAGCCCCCACTATTCTCATGTGAAGGGATGAGAAATAATGAAAGGAATGGAGGGGTTTGATAGCCCTCATGCCACTGACCACCGCCAGAGTTCTTACCGACGACCGCCGGGTTCTTCCTGATTACCGCCGGAGTTCTTACCGACCACCGCCGGAGTTCTTGCCAACCACTGACAGGGTTCCTCTCTACCATCACGGGAGTTCTTATCAACCATTTCTGGAGTTTCTTCCAAACCACCGACGGACTTCCGTGTGTTTGTCGACTGTCATCGGACTTTCTCCCGTCCCCCGATCACCTCTGGGATTCTTCCCAACCATCGCCAAACTTTTGACCACCCGCCAGACTTCTCCCATCTGTCGGCAACCATAAGAGTTCTTCCCGGCCATCGACGGACTTCTGCCAATCTGCCTACCATCGTCGGACTTCTGCCTGTCTGTCGGCCACTGTTGGAGTTCTTCCCGACCATCATCGGACTTCCGCTAGTCCGCCGACCACAGTTGGACTTCCTCCAGTCCGCCAACCACCCCTTGACTTTTATCAAACTTCTGCACGACACCAAACTTGTGTCCTTTAACAGACTTTTGTCGGATTTCTCGTCGACATCAGACTTCAGCTCGGAGACTACGGTCCTTCCAACCTCTATCATCTACAGAGTACGGTCCCCCCGACCTCCATCGCCCGCCAACTATATTCTTTCTAACCTTTGTCATCTGCCGACTATGGCCCTTCTGATCTCTGTTGCTCGCCGAATACATTTCTTCCAACCACCATGATCTATGTCATCCACGGACTATGGTCCTCTCGACCTCCGTCACCCGCTGACTACGATCATCCTAATCTCCATCGCTCGTCGATTACATTTCTTCCAACCACCAAGACCTCCATTCTCCGCCGACTATGGTCCTCCCAACCTTCCGTCATCTGCCGACTATGATCCTCCAGACCGCTGTCACCCGCAAACTACGGTCTTCTTGACCTCTGTCTCCCGCCAATTACGGTTCTCCCAACCTCCGTCGCACGTCGTCTGCAATCCTTCTGACCACCATCGCCCAACTACGGTCCTTTGACCTTCATCGCGCGCAGACTATGGTCTTTTAAACTCAATCGCCCAATTATGGTCCACCCGACCATCATTATCCAACTACGTTCCACCCAACCTCTAACATTCACCAAATATGGTCCTGTTGTCCAAACAAATATATCAACGCTCATTCTTCCAACTCCCAGCATATAATGCACTCTATATGATATATATTTGCTACATCGAACTTGGACCTTCTTCTAAGGAAGGACCTCATTTGTAATCAATTGCAAATAATAATGGATTTATTCAAACTAGGCCAGGCCTTTGGTTGTTAACCCTTTTCAGGGGTTTCCACGTAAAAAATATGGTATTTCTTATAAATTTTGTACCCATATTTTTTATATGTTTGTGTCCTGAATTTTCATACAAAGCTAAGACACTAAACTATATCACTCTCTACCGCCATGAATATTCCAGGATGCAACAACATTCAATTATATTCTTTAACAAGTTAAACAATAGAGGACTAAACACATATAAGGAGATATCAAAGATTAAGGAACAAAATCAATAATTAGTAGTAAGAAAATAACAAATACAACTTGATATATCATAATAAAAATATTTTGATCGGGCACGAATCTCAAGAAAAAATCAATTTGGAAACTTCAAAAATTATATAAGAAATTATATGAACTCCGATTTCATCAAACTTATAGTCGAAGTGAACGTCACGGAAATACAAACCCAATGACACCAAATTCGATTCAATCTGAGCTCAAATGAGTCCAAATTAAAGACTCGAATCCCCTTTGGAAGGTTCAAACCATAATTTGGATTACCAAACGGTTTTCAAACGTGACATTCTTTTAGTTGAATCGAGCGGCTCGACGAGATGAATAAAACGGGCCTAAGATATCCAAATTATGATATTTTAAAGACATTTTAATGCCCAATAAATGATCCATGATCAAGGGATTCAACATTGGCCATCTATTCAAACCACTCCCAATTTACCCCTGACCTTCCTCCTATTTACTGGCCATGCCACTCTTAGAAACTATAGATAGACCCTCATTTCTCATAGAGAGAGATCACAAAAGGAGGGAATAAGGACCCAAGCAAAAAGAGAAGTGAAGGAAGAAAAGAAGATAAGGAAGAAACTCCACCTTGACCACCGTCGGACTTACACGCTGTAGCCGACTGACGCCGGACTTCTGCCAGATCACCAACTGACGTCGGAATTAAGCAAGGAAGCAAGAATAGAAGGAATAAAAGAAAGAGAAGAAAGAGGGCACTCTTGTCACAA
The DNA here is from genome assembly GCF_001605985.2 of Dendrobium catenatum. Lineage (NCBI taxonomy): Eukaryota > Viridiplantae > Streptophyta > Magnoliopsida > Asparagales > Orchidaceae > Dendrobium > Dendrobium catenatum. The sequence goes on from NW_021319581.1 coordinate 612,246, forward strand.
GAATCTTCCTCAACCACCGTTGGACTAGCTTCCACCCGATAGCCTACCGAAGTTTGAGTTTTTCCGAAATGTCATCTGACACCGAAGTTATGCCTGGCCTCTGACTAACCTCTGACTTCTACCCGACACTGGACCTCCGCTTGTCGTCAGATTTCTACCCAACACCAGACTTCTACCCATCACCGGACTTTTGCCAGGCTTCTATCCGACGCCAAACTTACGTCCATCGATAGACTTCTACCCAACGTCGGACTTCCGCCCTTCACCGAATTCCTACCCGACACCGCACTTCTGCCGGTCGTTGGATTCCTAACCAATGCTAGACTTCCGCCCGTCACTAGATTCCTACCCGACACCGGACTTCCACCTGTCACTGATTTTTCACCAAATTTCTACATGACGTCGGACTTCTACCTGACATCGGACTTCTGGCAGTCGTCAGACATTGTCGGACTTCTATTTGATGCTCGACTTCTGTCCATCATAGGACATCTACCCTATGTCATCCATCTGACCTCCGTTGCCCACCACCTGCGGTACTTCCAACCTACGTCGTCCACCAACTATAGTCCTTCCGACCTCTGTTGCCCACCGCCTGTGGCCCTTCCAACCAATCAAACACGTCAATAGTGATTCTTCCTTTTCCACATTGTAACACACTCTATATGATATATATTTGTTACATAAAGTCATGGTCTTCCTACCAATGAAGGACCTTATTTGTAATCAACTGCAAATAATATTAGTAGATTCATTCAAACTAGGCTAGGACCTATGGTTTTTTTTCTATTTTTAGGATTTTTAAGGTAAAAATCTTGGTGTCTATTATAAATGATGCACTCTTTTTATTTGTATGCATGTTGAATCTTCGTACAAAGCTAAGACGTTAAATTTTATACTTCTCTACCGCCACGAATACTCCAGGACACAATAGTCTAAAGATCGGCCTGTCGATGATGAAAAGTCATATAGATGATGAAAAGTCATATTGAAAGTGATATTTATACAGATTTACTGCAAATATGCATGCGACAAGCACTGGTAAGTGAATCTAATTTTTCTTTCTTTATTTCTAAATTTGTCCGTTCTAATATTGGCCAAAGGATCAAAATCCAAATATTGGTCGAAGGATCAAAATCCAAATTATTGGTCAAAGGATTAAAATTGAGAACTTACTTTTTTTTTAATCGAAATATAGGTTTTTAATTAATAATCTTAATTGGGCGAAGCATGGGCGTCCACGCCACGTCAGATGAGCATATGCAATATATATATATATATATATATATATATATATTCGCAATTTTTATAGTACAAATTTTCTAGATATAAAGAAAAAATATTATAAAAAACAAAAAAATATTCGCAATTTTATAGTACAAATTTTCTAGTTATAAAGAAATTTTTGGAACATAATCAAATAAAGTTATTCTACCTAAAATTAAAAAAAAAAACTAACAAAAAATGATAATATTATAAAACTTTATAAACTACAATTAATTTAAATTGTGATGCTCTTCTAAAATGAATCAAAAAAAATTTTTTTTAATATTTTTTAAATGCTGGCATGGCAGCCAAGGGCGCCACGTCATAAATCAATCAAAGATTAGAATATACCGCTAGAAAATGCTGCAAGATTTTTTTTTTTTTTTTTTTTACAAAATAACATTTCATTATATGAAAAAGGGGGGCAAATACGAGTCAAAAAAGCAATTGCAAAAACAGTAGGAAAGAACAACCCGAGGGCTCAGTAAGAAGGCCGAGACTATCAGCTCTCCAGAAGACAAGCTCGGACCATCCATGGCGAAACATAAACCAAGGTTGCCACGAACCTAGCTGGTGGAAAGCGAGCCCCCAGCCACATTATAGCCCAGCGATAAACGAACTATAACGAGAATTAGAACATAGATCACCAACGAGCACAAGATGACCAAAGTTCTAGCCAACCAAAATGCCATCCAACAAGAAATCATCACCGATCACGCCGGCCTCTACCACGATGCTTACCATGAGAAGAAACTGAAACAAGGGGTTTTTCTCGCAGTAAGGCAAACTTATTGCACGGATCCTCATCACCAAAGGATTCTGAAGACTCAGAATTAGAATTAGTCGATTCTTATAACCAATCCAACTGCACACGAACGTCCATTCCGAATTATCACCCAAATGATACATTAAACTAGAGGATCAATTAGCTTAACAGGAACATCAACACAAGTATTGTTAACTGATCCGTCAACCAAAACTGAGAGATGAGCACAGATGGAGGAGGCAGAACAGCATCTTCAACAGTGCAATCTAAAGCAACAGGCTTAACAGAATTTTTACCCAAAGCAGCCGGGGCAGACATCACCGACACCAAACGTTCAGCACCACCAATCAAATCAGTACTCATACAAGATCTAGGTGAAACCGCATAAGAATCAACTTTACTCAAATTGGTTTGAAGAGAAAGAAAGGGTGAAGCATCTGGATTCAACGAAGCACCCGAAACAGCAGCTATCACATTATTTTCTACCTTATTCTCCACATTACCAATAGTTAAAGTATCCAAACCACCCAAAACAGTAAGACTGGGTTCGACAGAAACATCCTCAGAGACAAAACCAAGAGCAATGGGATTAGGATCCATAGCCACCGACACAGGAGCCACTAACTCACACCCCTCCATACTTAACGATTCATTCACTGCATTGGAAACAGGAACAGAAGTAGTAGGGGGAGAGACAACAAGAGAGGAAGAAGAGCACACACCCCTAAGGTGACCCAGGCATTTACACGACACACAGAAATCAGGAAACGCTTCAAATTGCACCTGTTGTATGTACCCCGAATTCTCAGGCCCAAGCCAGATATGAGAAGGAAAGTTTTTAGTGATATCTAACTCCACCAGAACACGAGCAACAGACGGTCGAGACCCGACAGAAGTGGTGGAATCCACTTTTAGCGGCCTCCTGAACAAAGAGCCCACAACATGAAGGATCCAAGGGGTGAATAAATGTGGTCTAAGCTTTGGGAGAGAGATCCAAATCGGGATAACAGGGTAATCAAAACCCATATCCAGTAAATGAGACCATTTTGAAAGCTTCATGAAACAATTAAAAGCTAAATATGAACGGTGACAAAAAACTCTACTATAATCCAGCTCATTAGACAGTTTAATCAGGACATGTATCTGATCCAGAACAGTAACAGAAAACTCTGAGTTAAGCTTAAGAGAAAAGAAAAATTTATGAATCGAGTCGAGAGATGGTCGCTTAGTCGGAAAAGAGCCAACTAAAGCAAATTGAAAGGTCTTGGCAAGAGCATCAATTTCATCTTCCGAAATCCACAGAGCGGGTAACCCACGGACGATGGTGGGACGGAGATCTGGGAAACTAGCATTAGACGATACACCAGATAAAGCTTCCGCAAAAGACCGAGATTTGAAAGCATCAACCAAAAACCCAGGGTCAGCCACCCGGCCAACCACCATACCGGTAACAGCCGGATGAAAACCCCACGGTACAGCCAAAACCGAAAAAAGAAGCAACAAAACTAGCAAAGAAGAGAGAGACTTCCCGTAAACCAAGCGGAGAACCACCCAATCGCACGGAGGAGGAGCTAGGGCAAAAGCCCAAGCAGAGTGAAAAGACGAGAGCGAGAGAGTGATAATTCTTAGAAAATGCTGCAATATGTGCTTATATAATGCCCTTTGATTTGTGTTAAGATCAATGCTTTTAATGATTGATGTATCCTCAGAAAATTATCTTTATCAAGCACGAATCTCGAGGCAAAATCTAGTTATAAAGAACTTCAAAAATTAAAATCAAGAGCATTCGAACTCCGATTTCAGCGAGCTTATAATCAAACTAAGTGTCTCGGAAATACAAACCCAACGACACCAAATTCGACCCAATCCGAGCCTAAATGGGTCCAAATCAAGGACCCGAAGCGCTGTTGGAAGGTTCAAACCGCAATTTGAGTTACCAAACAATCTCCGATTTTAACGAGCTTATACTCGAATCGAACGGCTCAACGAGACGAATCCAACAAGCCCAAGACCGCCGAATTGCGACATTATTAAGGCCTCCAAATGTCCAATGAACGGTGTACGATCGAAGGGTTCAATATCGGCCGTCCATTCCAACCACTCCATATTCGCCCATGATCTCACACATATTTACGAGCCATGCCACTCAAGAAAAACTATAAATAGAGCCCATATTCTTCACAAAGGGGACTCAAGTGAAGCGGGAGAAGAAGAAGAAAAGAAGATGACAAAGGGGAAAGGAGAATCCTCTCCTCCTCGACCACCGCCGAAGCTCTTCCCGCCACCTGAATACGCCAGAACTCTGCCGGATTTTCGGGAAACGATGGGATTTTGCAGAACTTTGTAAACTTGCTTGAAGAAACGAATTGTAATCTGATTCCCCCAACTTGTGGGACGAATCAGCCATTTGTAATTTGCAAAACACTAGTGGAATTTTTCAGCTTGGCGAAACCCCGTGGTTTTTTCCCTTTTTGGGTTTTCCACGTAAAAATTCTGGTGTTCATATTCTCTTTTCTGTTTGTGTGCTGAATACTCGCTCGTACAACGCTCAGACGCGAATTTACGAACTCTACCGCCGCGTATATTCTAGCACGCAACCGTGATATTTCTAAATTTTGCTAATTTTAGCACAAATCTAAGAGAATTAAAGCTCATCCTGATTTGAGATAAATTTATTTTCATTTTTTCAATGGTTATGACTTCATTTATGCAAAAAACATTATGTAAAGTGGCTTTTTATTTTTCTGGAATTTGTTACGACTAAAATAGATGTTTATCGTGATAATAGATTAATGTCTTATCTTAATCATATCTTAATGATTTGATTTTACCTTTTCTTAAGTTCTGAATTCAGTTTATTTGTATTAATTAGAATTGGTAAGAAATTTAAACATTTATTTTGTTATGAATTAACTTAATTTGCCTTAAACAAATTAAAAGTATTTAATTGACTTAAACAATTCAATGTATTTACTTTGAATCTATATGACTAATTTGTTTTGATTAATTTTATTATTTCCTACAGTTTATTTTATTTAATCAATATTTCTCAGATATCTTATTTTCTTTATTACATGGATTTTCACACTTCACTTGATTTTTTTTTTAGTTTTTAATTAATAAAGAGGGCTTTACAGTACATTTTAAGTTTTTCAATATTAAATATTTCATCTTTTTTATAAAAAAAAACTCTAAAAAAATATTAAACTACTAATGGTTCTCAACCCAAATATAAGAGATTAAGAATGTTTTTAAAATCAGCAATATTAAAAAATTTCTAATTTAGCCCTTTTAATGTATTTCCCGTGATTTTGAGAACTAGATCGAACCAGATGATCTGACCGATTCATCCGTAAACTGGACATATGATAGGTTCGGTTCTCATGAAAAATCAACCCAACGTCAAATCGGTTTGAACCTTCTTCATCTAGTGTCCATAAAGAGTCGAGTCCATTTGAGATAAAAAGCTATTATCTTATTACTTTCTTATTATTTTTTTAAAATTTTACAATAAAATAACTTTTTAATCAAAATCATTAAACTATGATAATTATAAAAAAGTATTGCCCTACTTTTTAAAATGAGAGTAAACTTATAATACTCAAAATAAAAATTTAAAAAATTAATTTCCTCACAACTCTCCAATTAGTTTTTCAAACAATTGTTGCCACATTTAACTCCTACAAAATATTTAAACGTATCAAATACCAACAAATGATATAACTAATTCAGGTCACCCATGACATACGTGCGGCTTGCATCATCATTTGGCGAATCATCAGAAAATATTCAAACATATCAAGAAAACGAAGCAAGCCGTTTGGGTCAACGACTAAAATTTATTAAGAGTCAAATTATAATTTAAATAATCTAATAAAAAATATCATTTCTAATACTTTCTAACCAATTTTTTTTACATCTACCTCTGTCTTTCTTAATATAGACCATATCTAATACATCTATTCTCCTAATCAAATCGTCGAAAAACTGACGTTTTATATGACCAAATCATCTCAAGCAACTCTCTAAACAATAGAACTGGCATGCACCTATTAAGATCAAAAAACCAAATGCTCACTCTTTGCAAATAAACAATAACAAAACATTGGAATGTTTCCAACTATTTCAAAGCCTAGTTGTTTTGGAAATTTTTGCATGAAATGAGATCTCCTGTTCTTCATGTTAAATGTTAGTAAACATCCTTGCTAACTCTTCCATAGAAACTTTGTTCTCGGGCATTAAATAATTCTATTTTAGCTAAAATCCAATGACTAATATCACATTAATCGGGTTCAGAAAAGAATTTCCACTTGGATGATGTGACCGCAACATCGTTGAATTATATAGGGCAAATTTTTATTATTAACACGTTTCATGTAGGATTTAGAGAAGGAAAAAGATATAAAATTAATTTAAAAAGGATAAAAAATAGAAAGTAGGAGAACATTTATATAAACAATAGATGTCAAAAAATATAATCTGTTGATGCATTTATAAAACATTAGCGGTCAAAAATATAAATAAAGAGCAAATACAATTAATCAAATCTGCAAATGATAAAAAAGTCTTTTTTATTTAAAAAAAAATATAGAATTAACAATCTCAATACGAGAAAAGAAATAAAGAAAACGGCTTTCATTCAACTCTCAGCTTTGACTAGAAAATACTTCTATCAGTCAACAGTTTGAATAAATTTCTTTAGAGGTAAGAAAACCTGGAAGGATTTTCTTTTTAAGAAGAAGAAAAAGAAAAAAAAAAAAAACTTTGCATCATTTAAAGGGGCTGATTGAAT
>NW_021319581.1:620096-636313 GCF_001605985.2 Dendrobium catenatum
ACAATGAACTAAACATAGTGTGTGGATTGCCGGGGGAATTCTCCAAGTACAATCGGAATACTAATTATCCCTTCTGCTCGTACAGGTCGATTATCAAACCCGTACAGAGGGCCTGCAGCGGGCTGAAGCTTTTCTCTTGTGAAACCCATATTGAGGAAGGTTGAGTAGAACAGGACATCCACAGAGCTGTCATTGTCTACACGGATTCTCTTGAAATTGTAGCACGGGTCGCCTATGCCCGCATTGGATTCTCTTAAAATTGTAGCACGGGTCGCCTATGCCTGCATTGATAACAAGCGGATCTTGGTGAGGGGTTTTTACTCCCTCCAAGTCGGAATCATCAAAGGTGATGGAGTGATCTACACGAGCTTTCTTTGGAGTTAGAATTTTGTCCACAGCCAAAAAGACTTTATCGGATAGCAGAGGGCCTCCAGCTATTGTCTCAATTTCTCCAACTGCTATTCGATTGTTTACCAGTGGCCTCTGCTGTCATTCTTGCCCCCCAGCGGGACGAGTTTCCTCTCGGGGAGGAGGATTCTGAATAAACTGGTGGAGATAACCTTGGCAGATAAGCCTTTCGATCTCCTCCTTCAGTTGTCTGCAAGCTTCGGTAGTGTGACCATGACTACGATGGAAATGACAGTATTGGTCCTGATTTCCTGTGTTCGGCTTCAAGGGATGTGTCCACTTTACTGTATCCTGATCTAGAATAGCCATTAGCACATTTGCTCGGGATGTATTGAGAGGAGTGTATTCTTTCTCTTGTCGAGGTTCTCGCCGTGGCAATGGAGGCCTTGGGGGTAGATTATTCTTCCCTTGCTTTTTTCGTTACGAGGAAGAATTACCCGTTCCTGACGCTTTCTTGCGCTTTCCAGTAGATTGTTCGAACTGTTTCATATGGGCGTTTATAGCCTCATCTGCCGAGATTTGAGCTTCTACCCGATGAATTAAATCGGCATATGATGGAACGGTGTCGCGCATAAGTGCCGAATAGAAGGGGCCAGGGCGAAGGCCTCCAAGGAAGACTCCCCTCAACAGTTCAAGATCTACTCCTAGGATTTGTCGAGCTTCAGTGGAGAATCGCTGAAAATACTCCTTTAAAGATTCTCCTTCATTTTGGCGGTTTCCAGAGAGGTTGGAGGAATCCTTAGCAATCCTTTGGTTGGCTACGAATTACTCGACAAAAACTTTTGCTAATTTCACAAATGAAGGGATCGTCCCTGATGGAAGCGAGTAGAACCATGTGCGAGCCTATCCTTTGAGAGTGGCAGGAAAGACTTGGCAGAGGAGAGCGTCTGAGGCTCGTTGAATGTGCATAATGGTTCTGTAGTGGTCGATATGCTCGTACGGGTCGGACGTTCCGTCGTAAGACTCGATACTGGGTAGCTTAAATCTAGACGGAATGGGATGTTGCGGTATGGCCTCCGTTAGAGGTGATGATTCCTGAAAGTCTCTCTGTCGGAGAGTTTGTCTCACATCCCCTTGGGGGAATTCTTCCCTTACTAATTTTTGCAGTTCGTGATGCAGGGCGTCGTGAGGGAGCTCCACTCTATGTGGTTGAGCAGAGTCTTCAGGGAGATCTGAGAGGATACGAGGTTGTCGAATTGATGGTGGAGGATGTGTAGAACTTGCCGTATCGGCAAGTTCATTATCCTGTCGAGACTGAGAAAATTTTCTAGGTGGGGGGAGATGAACTTCTGCTTGAAGATGTCCAAATTGGACATCCTCAACCCGTGGTGGATTCTAGGGGAGGAAAACTTCCTCCTGTTGTGCTAATGCCGGTTGTCGATTCTCCCGCAGGAGCTGAAGAATCTCGTTCTGAGATTCTTCCATTTTATGGATTCTTTCTTCCAAAGAAGGCTCTGAGGTCCTTTCGCCGGCAACATTTTACCCCCCCGGATGCAAAGATGTTGAAATTGGTCGTCTATGGTTAATAGACGAATTTCTGGATTGACGAGAGTTGGAGCGAGAAGTTCCAACCAAACGACTGCTGCGCCTATTCACCATCGTAGCAGTACTCGAAGTAGTGGGATAGTTTTTCCACGGACGGCGCCAAACTGTTGCGTGTTAAAAATACGCGGTGGTAGAGTTTGTAGATTAACATCCGAGCGTTGCACATAAATTTAACACACAAGCAGAAAAGAGAATGTGAACACCAGAGTTTTTACGTGGCAAACCCAAAAAGGGAAAAACCACGGGGCCTCGCCCAGTTGTAAAGTTCCACTAGTGTTTTTACAGATTACAAATGGCTGATTCGTCCCACAAGTTGGGATAATCATAATACAATTTGTTTCTCGCAGGAAGTTTATAAAGTTCTGCGAATTTCCTGCGTTTCCTGAAAATCCGGCAGAGTTCCGGCGTCTTCAGGCGGCAGGAAGAGCTCCGCGGTGGTCGAGGAGGTGAGGAATCTCCTTTTCCCCTTTCTCCTCTTCTTCTTCTCTCTCTTCACTTGAGTCCCCTTGGTGTAGAATGAGGACTCTATTTATAGTTTTTTTGGAGTGGCATAGCCTGTAAATAGGCGTGAGATTAGGGGCGAATTGGGAGTGTTTTGAATGGACGGCTGATATCGAATCCTTTGATCATGCACCGTTTGTTGGGCATTTGAAGGCCTTAATGATGTCGGAATTCGGTGATCTTGGGCTCGTTGGATTTGTCTCGTCGATCCTTTTGATTCGAATATAAGCTCGTCAAAATCGGAGACCGTTTGGTAACTCAAATTGCGGTTTGAAGCTTGCAACAGCGCTTCGGGTCCTTGATTTGGACTCATTTGGGCTCGGATTAGGTCGAATTTGGTGTCGTTGGATTCGTATTTCCAAGACACTCAGTTTGACTATAAGCTCGCTGAAATCGGAGTTCATATGCTCTCGAATTTAATTTTTTAAGTTTCCGAACTGATTTTGCCTCGATATTCGTGCCCAGTCAAGATAATTTTGTGATGACGTATCAAGTAGAATTGATATGCATCTATTAAGGTCAAAAATTCAAATGCTCCCTTTTTGCAAATAAACAACAAAACATTGGAAATTTTCCATCATTTTCTCGACAGCATATCATTTGACTGGTTCAGAAAAGAATTTCCACTTGGATGATGTGACTGCAACATCGTTGAACTATTTAACTTGAATTCACGTAGGATTTAGAGAAGGAAAGAGATATAAAATTAATTTCAAAAGGATAAAAAATGCAAAGTAGGAGAAACTTTTGCAGAAAATGCGACTGCAACATCGTTTTGGAAGAAATGGAATGATTCAAATAGCAAATTAATCGAACAGATAATTATTCTGAAATTCAAATACATAAATCGAACTTATAAAATTCAAATCTATAATTAATAAAAGAATTTTTCATCCAATAAAATTTATTTAGAGCTAACTTTAACTTGAATTAAAACTATAAAAAAAAACAATTTAAAAACTGATATGAATTACATATAATTTTTTCAGAATTATATCATAATATTATTTATATAAACAATAGATGTCAAAAAATATAATCTGTTGATGCATTTATAAAACAATAGCGGTCAAAAATATAAATAAAGAGCAAATACAATTAATCAAATCTGCAAATGATAAAAAAGTCTTTTTTATTTAAAAAAAAATATAGAATTAACAATCTTAATACGAGAAAAGAAATAAAGAAAACGGCTTTCATTCAACTCTCAGCTTTGACTAGAAAATACTTCTATCAGTCAACAGTTTGAATAAATTTCTTTAGAGGTAAGAAAACCTGGAAGGATTTTCTTTTTAAGAAGAAGAAAAAGAAAAAAAAAACCTAAATTTTTCCACAAATATACAATAAGATCAATTTCCCACTTAAAATGAATTGAAGTATAGTTGACCATTGCTGATTACAAGCCTGTTTGATCTCTAATAATAAAAACAAAAACAACATGACAGTTGGAGTTACTCATTCATCATCCTCATACAAGCTTAAACATATATACATAAAAGTCCATATAGAATGCCACTTGATTACAACTTAAAAGATTGACAAGTCTGATTCAGAAACATCCATTATTTTACTGCTAATATAGGCCTGAAGCCAATCAACCAGGTCATAATCTACTTAATCTGGCGTTGGCGCCTGTGCTCACTAGCAGGTAAAGCACAATAAACAGCAAGCCAATTAACACTAGCACGATCACAAAACCGAGGATGATGAGCGGCAGTGCAATTTGGAGGCGAAAAAAGCATGCCAACACCACAAAAAAGAGAGTAAAATATATTAACTTTTTTTGCACCAAGCCCACTGTTGGACTCCCTTTCTTGACAATCGAAAAGACTGATAAGAAAATACTAGTACTCAAGCCAAGACATACGAAGGTAAAATAAGCTATGCAGAGGGCAGGATGGGTGGTGCCTGAGGTAGGATTGTTCACCAAAAGATTAATAAAGGCAGCAAACCCATCAGAGCCCATTTTTTGCACAACCTTGCCGATTCGTTTCCATTCTGGCAACTCAATATCGGTGTTATTCGGGTTGGGAATTGGGGATGGTTGGTTGTCTAATTCGAGGTCATGAGAGAGGTTTAAGGAGAGGATGGGGTGATCGGATTGGGTTGGTGAGATGATATTGTTGGGTGGGGAAGCAAGAGAGGTGGTGGTGGTGGTGTTGGGGTTGGAGATGGACTGGGTTCCTGCTGCAGCTGGTGGTGGATTGAAGCTCATGATGAGGAGGCGAGCAATTAATGACGTAGTGGAAGAAAATATCAGAGATAGGAGGCCTTAATGTGGATGACTCCTTTTTTGTTAAGCAGTTGAAGCTTTGAAGGTGTATTTATATGTAAAGATTTGAGAAAGCAAGGTTCAGTTTTAGTTAAATTGTTCGTTCAAGTTACCTCAACAAAATAGAAGGAATTTTTATTGCGTCCTCCCACCTGACGCATCTTTACGTTCGGTAATCCTTGATAACGCGACACCTGGCAACAACTTTACCCTATTGACCCGACGTTAGCCCATACGCTTTTACCCCGTGGTAATGTATATGAAATGGGCGGGAAATAAAAGAAATACGCGGCTTTTACCTCTGTTATAAAAACCTTTCTTGTATTAAACCTAAAATGTTCTACAGTCTTTACGGTTCCCGTAATTTTCAAATACCTTAAGTCGTAAAGTTTTTAAGGAGATGGAAGGATCGAATGAAGGTTCCGGTTTTGAAGACTTCATATTCTGCGAGGAAACTCAAACTTTAAGCTATGACGAAGCATTTTCTGATTTGATATTAGTAAGTTTTTATCTGTAACGTTTGTTTTTCTTCTACTTTTTACTGTTTCATTAAAGGGTTTCAAAAGTTCATTTTAGCAGTATCGTTAAACTGCGAGGACGACATTAGTTTTTTAAGGTCGGTATTGGATTGGTATTCTATATTATAGAATGGTATACGTTCGGTACTGACTATAATGGATAAGTTAAATGTCGGGACGCAGATGTATAGAGCAATACCGACCAATACCGAGCAATACCGAGAGATACCGAGCACTACCGAGCAATATTCTTGAACTCGTAACCTCGGTTTTAGGTAGTTATTGAAATTTATATACCCCATACAGAGCAATACGGAGCCTCGTGGTTTTTCCCTTTTAAGGTTTTTCCACGTAAAAAATCTTGTGTTCTCTGTGTGTACTAGCTAGTTATACGTACAATGCTAAGACGCAGAATTAAATCTCTATCGCCGCGTATTTTCTAGCCCGCAACAATATATATCACTTTTATTAAATAATTTATTATTGTTCTAATTTCTCTTTTCATGTTTTGCTATTTTATTATAATAATTACTATAATTAGAATCATTTTCTCTCTTTCAAAATAAATGAGCTGACTCAAACTCGTAGAATTAAGCTTAAACTTGACTAATTAATCAAACTCAAACTCAAACCAAAGATAACTCGAGCTACTCTCAGCGCATTTACACTCCTATCTTATATGCCACTTTATAATAGAGTTTTATCATACATGAATTACATAACATTATTTGATTAACCATATAAGAATTATTAGCAAAATATTTAATAGGAATTTATCTCTATTAATACATCACCAAAATTTGATTTTTCGGGCATGATTCTTAATGCAAATATGAGGCCGGGGCTTTGAAAATTAAAAATACGGACCATCTGAACTCCGATTTCAGCAAACTTATAGTCGAATTGAACATCTCGACGAGGAGAACCCAACGACACCAAAATCATTCAAATTCGAGCCCAAATCAAGGGACCAAGACATATTTGAAGGGTTAAAAGCATAATTTAGACTACCAAATGAATTCATAATGTTACATGCTTATAGTCGAATTGAGTAGTTTGACGAGACGAATCCAACAAGTCTAAGATCATTGAATTCTGATATCTTTAAGAAATTCAAATGATCAATAAACGATCTATGATTAAGGGGATCAATATTAGTCATCCATTCAAACCATTCTCATATTGACCTTGATATCCTCCCCATATTTACAAACCAAGCCACTCTAAAAAAATATCAGTAGCTCCCAATCTTCTAATGAGCGGGTGAGGAAGAAGAGGGAAAAGATGGGAGAGAAGAGAAGGATTTGAGAGATTACTTGCCGCCGACCACCACCAAAGTTCTTCCTGACCACTAACAGAACCTAGCTCGTTTGTCTACCACCTCCAGACTTCTGCCAGTTTGTCGACCATTGTCAGAGTTAAACCTGACCTCCACTCATTCGTTGACAACCACCGTCCTTCCTCTAGTTTGTAAACCATCGTCGGAGTTCTTCTAGACCATCGTCGAACTTCAACCCCTTCGCCGACTGCAACCAAACTTCTACCCAACCAACGTCGGAACACTACCTGGTCGCTGACTGCTACCAAACTATCAATTTGTTATCGATCGCTACACAGGACTTCCACCTGACCGTCACTGAACCACAACCAAACTACTTCCTATCTGCCAAACACTATCGGACTTCCGCCCAGTTGACGACCACCGCCAAAGTTTTGTTCAGTGGTCCTTCCGACCTTTATCGCTCGATAATGATCTTTATGACTTCTGTCACCTGCCAATTATGGTCCTTCCAATCTTGGTTTCTAGACAATGGTCTTTTTGACAACTATCGTCCGCCAACTACGTTCTTTTCAACCTATGTTGTCATACTACAATCCTTCTAATCTCCGTCACTAGACAATTGTCTTTCTTAACTATAGTTCTTTAGATCTCTGTCGCCATACTACAATCCTTCCAACCTCCATCGTTAGACAACGATCTTTCTGACCATTGTCTCCCACCTATGTTGCACCGATACACCTATTTATGAAGGTGTGTTGTATATGATACACTGATACACGGATACTCCTCCAATACGGCACTAATACGTGTCGGATACGGCTTTTTCATATCCAATTAAAATACTAGTTAATTTCAAAAGGACATACGTATCTGATACGCGTGTCCATTTAAAAAACAAAAAAAAAATCTGAAAAAATACCCATCGTATTTAATTTTGCGGCTGCAAGCGAGGTTCTCTCAATGTTTAGGTGGATTTGAGTCTCTTGATGATATGGGAATATTAGAAATTGCTAATCTTTCATTTGAGGAGCCTGAATTAGAAGCTATGATATTTGTTGAAGATGATATAGAAGTTCAAAGACAAACCACTGAAGAAGTTAATCTTATCATTCCTTCTATTGAATAGTTGAAATTTCATGTGCTAGACAGTTTATGTTTATGCTTTTGTTGTTGTACTAGACATTTAATGCTTATATTTTGATATTATAAGCTACAAGGCTACAAATATTGTTATTTTAATTTTTTTGTAATTTCAAATATTATGTTTTGATTGCTTTCATAATTTTTATGTATAATTTATAAATTATAATGACGTGTCCGCGCCATACCAGTATCCTATATTTTTAAGAATTGACATGTCCCATATCTGTATCGTGTCGTATTTGTGTCGCCGTATCCGTATCGGTGCAACATAGTCTCCCACTGACTACGGTCCTTTCAACTTCCATCATTTGATTACGGTCCTTCTAACTTACATCGCTCGCATACTATGGTCCTGCCAACCAAATGAATATATCAATACTTATTCTTTTAATTCCCACCATGTAATGCACTCTATTTATTGTATATTTGCTACATCAAGCCAAGGCCTTCCCCCCAACGAAGGGCCTCATTTGTAATCGACTGCAAACAATTATAAATTCGATCATTCAAGCTGGGTTAGGCCCCATGGTTTTTTCTCATTTTCAAAAATTTTCACGTAAAAACTCTGGTGTCTCTTATGAACGCTGCACCCTACTTATATGTATGTCTATGTGTTAGATCTTTGTAAAAAACTAGGATGTTAAACTGTATATTTCTCTACCGCCTGAATATTCCAAGACACAACATCTATAATTCACCATATAATAATTGAAGAGACCCTCAATTTTCATCTAGTCTTAAAAACTATTACATGGAGAATAGGAAGAAAAAAACTGCATTTTAATATCTTGCTACAAAATACAACAGCATGTGCTTTAATGCCCTTTGATTTGTGTTGACATCAATGCTTTTATGATATTTCTAAACTTTGCTAATTTTAGCATAAATCTAAGAGCTTCGAAGCTCATCCTGATTTGAGATAAATTTATTTTCTTTCTTTTTAATGGTTAATACTTAATTGTTGCTTCCTTTATGCAAAAAAAAAAAACATTATGTAAAAGTGGCTTGATATTTTTCTAGAGTTCGTTATAACTAGAACAAGTGTCTTCAATCCACTTCCGTATTAGTTAAGATTAAATACGTCATTTATCTGGTGCAAAAGTTACAGCCATCTAATCACTTTTACAAACAATTATAATCATCTCAAACTAATTCTCAATCTCGTCTTCTTCGAAGCAAAAGTTACGGCCATCTATAATCTACTAAGGCTTCATTTAGGATAGCTTTCTTACTACTTTGTAAAGCTACTTTTGGTACAAATATAAAATTTTCTTACTACTTTGTAAAGCTACTTGGAATGGTGTAAGTGATTTTGTAAGGGCTTCCCCGCCTTGCTGTGAGGGGTTAAAGGAGAGTCAATAAAGATTTAGTCTGACACCCGAGAGGAGGACTCCGAGTGGATGTAGATAAAGGTTGAAAAAAATACTATAAAATTTTTATTGTGCTTCTTTCTTTAGCACATTATTTTTCTATATTTTGATTTCCGCATATTATCTTCTTAGAAATCTTTTTAAGTCATATTGCGATTGTTTTGGTCTAATTTTTGTAAGCAAGTAAGCACAAAAAGAAAATTTTGAAAATAAAAAAACATACGAAAATAATTTTTATATTCATTTTCATATAAAATAAAATTATAAATTTTATCTTGTTCATGGAAATTTGCTTTCGCTTTTGTTTTTGTTTAAGATCATTCTAAAAAGAAAAAGTTTTTTAAAAAAAAAAAAAAATCTAAATAACTAATTCACCTCCCTTGTTATGCGCTACGACAATTCAACAAGGTTTAATGGCCGCTTCTGAACTCTCACAAATGACTTTTAAATTTCATAATGATTAAACAATAGGTCATTGCTGACCTAATGATTAAACTATGAAGATTTAAATCCAATTGGAATTATTTTATATTTTTTACATTATTTAGTTTAACATTTATCTAAGATTTACTCTTTTATTTTGATAAAAATAACATTTTTATTCCACAGGTGAACAAGGACTTACAAATTAAGGTCAAAAGAAGTCAGCACGAAATAACAAAATCTAAAATATCATAATAAACGACAGATGAAATTAAAGAGGAGAAATTATTTGGTGAGGTCTCCAAACGAGATGCCGCCACATGGC
The DNA here is from genome assembly GCF_001605985.2 of Dendrobium catenatum. NCBI lineage: Eukaryota > Viridiplantae > Streptophyta > Magnoliopsida > Asparagales > Orchidaceae > Dendrobium > Dendrobium catenatum. Next base: position 629,884 of record NW_021319581.1, read on the forward strand.
GATCCGACGACTCGACTCGATGAAATTATAATATTTATGTCATCTTTGGTCCAACTTACCACACGATCCGACCTGAATAATACATGAAAAATTGAACTTTTAGTAAAAAGAACCACGCATTAAGCATCAATATCAAGGGTTTAGGATTATTTTTGCCACCTAAGGTAGGATTTCTTCGAATAGGTTTGGAAGTTTTCTCCGAAAGCTGAAAAGGAAAAGAGAAAAGGAGGCTATGAAGATGGAATCCGATTTGAAGGATATCAAATTCTCTGAGGAGATAGAAGGCATTACACAGAACATCCAGGAAGACATATTGCAGAAAACAAGCGTAGATAAGTCAGGGGTTTTATTGATAAATTTTAAACTCCAAAGTTGTTTTACTATTTTCACTTTATAAATTAGAGTTTTTTAATGGTTTAGTGTGTATTGTTCAAACCTTTTTTGCTCCTCCAAAGTTCTTTTCTCTACACAAGCTTAGATTCAAGTTTGGATTCTATAAACAAGTTCGGATTGAAACTCAATTTGTTGTGTATTGTTGTTTCGTATTATTGTTGTGTCTTATTATTGTATAATGTTTTGTGCATCACTCATGTGTACTATTATGTATTGCATCTGTGTATCATTGTATACCATTGTTGTGTACCATTGCATTTTACATATGGGTCTCGCTCTGTACTGCTGCTGTGAATCATTGTTTATTGCGTCTTTGTCTCGCTATAAACTACTGTTGTGTACCACTGCGTATTGCGTCTGTGTATCGTTGTGTACTGTTGTTGTGCAACACTATTACTTTTATGTAATTCCATATTTATATTAGTATGATTCAGTATGTTTGGCCTGTGCACTGGGTGTTTATAATTGTGAGAATGAAGCATTCAAATTTATATTACCATTATTCTTGTAATGTTGGTTTTAGTATTCGCAAAGAATATAACAGTTACTAGTCTAATTCGAGAAAAATAAGAACCAAGGTCTTTATGTGCTTGAAAGTTGAATTTAAGAAGGATATTGACTTAAAATCCTAATCAAACATCAAATTATTTGGAGTGGTCTTGGGACGTATATGCTGCAACATGGTGATCTAACGACCCGACTCGATGAAATTGTAATATCTATCTCATCTTTTCAAATTTACGGTGTGACCCGACGACTCGACCTGGATCATACATGAAAATTTGAACTTTTAGTAAAAAGAAACCCGCGTAAAGCATTAATATATAGGGTTTAAGATTATTTTGGTCACCTAAGGCAGGATTTCTTTGAAGAGGTTTGAAAGTTTTCTTTGAAAGCTGAAAAGAAAAAGGAAAAAGGAGGCTATGAAGATGAAAACTAATTTGAAGGATGTCAAATTCTATGAGGAGGTAGAAGGCGTTACACAAAACGTCCAAGAAGACATACTGCATTGAACAAGCGTAGATAAGTCAGGAGTTTTATCGATAAATTTTAAACTCCAAAGTTGTTTTACTATTTTTCACTTCATAAATTAGAGTTTTTAATGGTTTACAGTGTATTGTTCAAACCTTTTTTGCTCCTCCAAAGTTCTTTTTTCTCTACACAAGCTTAGATTCAAGCTTGGATTCTACATACAAGTCCAAATTGAACCATAATTTATTGTGTATTATTATTTTGTTTTATTATTGTGTGTTATTACTGTATAATGTGTTTGTTGCAACTCGGGCTTTCGAGTTTATGATTTTTGATGATAATAAATAATATTTATTAATCTTTAATTTCTCCTTGTATTTGCAGTGCATATTTCTTTCTATGTTGACTAATATTTTAGGTATATCATGCATCGTTCTTTGAAGATTCAAGGCTCAAGATTGCATAGAATTGGTCGTATTAAATGAGTCTGTAATTTTCATTTAATGAGTCAAGTCTTGTAATGATGTATGTTAGTTTGTTGATCACGCACACACAGAGGGAGCAAAAAATGATTATAAATATTTTAACTTTTCTGTTCATCGTACTGTACAAATTTATTTCATACTGTATGATCTGGTGTAACATAAATAAATTAAAATATTTTATTTTTCCTGAAAAGATTATTTTTTAGTATAACTAATCGTACTGTACGATCACCAGGCTAAAACAAAATTTTAGCCTAAAAATTTTATTATAATTACAAGTAGAAGAATTTTATATGTACCCTTACAAAAAAAAACACTCCGATCATATCCAGGCTAAAACAAAACACGGCATGCAAGGGCCCTAAAAAAATCTACTACACAAATAATATAAACAATCAAATTAAATAATCCAAAATATAAAATCCAATGTCCAATGTCCATATAATTACACCCAAAATTTACAGAAAAGTAAAGTGGCTGGGCACCACTGATAACAAATCCAGATTTAAATTCTAAGAATGACGCAAGTGATTTTGAATTGGGATATACTCTTTCTTGTATCTTCATTTCTTCATCTTTTTTCTTTCATCTCTTCATTTCATCTTTTCTTCTTCTACGAGCTCCTTGGATCTGCCGGGTCTGGATATCCAAATGAAAAGAAACTCATCCCTAAAGGGGTATTTTCTGTTCTATTTGGATGCTAAAATGATCCTAATTTGGCTTTCCAAATAAAAGAGAATAATCTTTTAAGGAATTTTCTCCTTTTTTTAGATTCCAAATTGGATGTGATATCCCACTTTCAAGATCACTTTCACATTTATAATATTTTTCAAATATATTTACATTACATTTCACATAAAAAAAATCTAGACCACCTGCAGGGTTATCCTAAGTAATTTATAAAAAAAATCATCCCAAGCAATTATATATTTGCATTTTAAATTAAATCCATCAACCACACTTGGCCACACTCTTTTTTTTTATATGGGGGCTAAGATGTTGAAGCACCTGTAGCATTCATTTAATTATTAATCAATTAGCCCCCTTTTAACTACCCTGCACGAGTGTGGCTACCTGCAAGAAATCTTATTAACAACCAGGTCGATTCTAACTTATGGGTAATCTAATCGTCAATCAAATCATATCACAGAGTGCAATAAAAATAAGTAAATAAACACACCAATAATTTTACAACCAGCATGTAGTAAAAAATGAGAAAGAGCCCGTCACACAGCAATAAAAAGTAAACACCGACCTAACCTAAAACTAGAGTCGGTTGTCCTAGCAAATAAGTCTAATTGTGTGTAGTAGGCTGTGTGATTTAGATATGTCCTATGTCAATTATTGGTTGAAGTTTTCTAGATGATTGAATTTGATTTGTTGAAAAGCCAAAAGGGGATGTCACTAAGTTTTATATGTTATATATTTCTACCCTAAAGTGTGCATGCATCCTAAGTCCAAGTTTTCTAAAACTCAGTCCTTAATTTTTGTCCTTAAATGTCACTAATGTTATACAGGTTAAAATTTTTGTTATCACTAACCTTTAGGACTTTGCCTACGTGTAAAAGGGGTTTAGGGATCTAAAATCAAATAAAAGTAAACATAATAAAATTGAAGTTACTATAGGGACCTAAAGGAGAAGGGTTCACACAAACCACACCAAGGGTCCCTAAAAGTTTTCTAAGTTTTATAATACTTACAGTCATCGGGTGCTACGACCCGGTGGTTCCGCCCGTAGCACCTCCACCCGGTTGGATGGAGGCGACTGACGCCTTTAGTCCCTTGTCCTTTTTGTTCATTCGACCAGTACCATTCATCGCAGTTCATGTAAGTAAATAAAAGAGAACAGGGAATTAGAAGCACATTTAATAAATAATAATGAAATAATTGAAATTTACTAAAAATAAAAACGTACCTTTCTTCGGGCTTGGGCACTAGTTCGGTTGACTTTACTTTTGAAACCCTTTTGCTTTTGAAAGTATATTGTATATCTTTCCAACATAATAAACACTACAAGATTCATCCACTTCGTCCTCCCAAAAATATCATACTATACTTTTCCACATTTACTTAACTTCTCCAAAATACACACATTTTACCTTTCAAAATATGCATATACTTCATTTTCACAATCTCTACATTTCACATTCAATCACTCACACACTTCACTATTCAACACATATATTTTCCAATATACTCACGTTCCACTTTTCAAAACATAAACTTTTCCAAAACACACAACTCTACTTTTAACATACACTTCTCATTTTTTCAAAATCACACTCATACGCTTTGTTTTCAACACACTTTTACACACTTCAATTTTCAATGCACCTTTCTACACATTTCAAACTTCAACACATACACTTTCCAAAAATACACAATTTTTACCTTTCAACACATACAATTCCAAATACATCACCACTTTTACACATTTCATTTTCTAACCCAAACATACACTTTCATTTTCTAAAACTTCCCAAAATAAAGACATTTTTACTTTCAAATACACACTATTCAAAACATTTTTTTATTTTTCAAAATACACTCAAACTTCACTTTTTAATACAAACACATTTTCACCATTCTTAGTTTTCTAAACATACACCTTTCTCATCTTTCCAAAATCGTACAATTCATTTTTCAAAGCAACATCTTTTAAAACACAATCATCAAAGGATTTTACTTTTCAAAACCACATACTTTATCATTCACAATCTACACTCTCACCTACAAAACACCTTTCCACACATACACTCCATTTTCACAATCTATACCTTTCACTTTCATTTTACTTTCTAGAAAACACTTGATGCAATTCTCAACGCACATATACCTTTTCCCTTTCAAAATAACATACATTTTACCCTTCCAAACTCATACTTTTCAAAGCTCGAACATTTCACATACACACACACTTTTCACTTCAACATGTCATACACTTTATTAACACACTTCATTCCATTACACATTTCACATTTTATATTTCAATGCATACTTGATACACTTCAAATTATTTTCCACAAATTTTATCACAAAAAGGATACAAATGCATATGCTAAGTTTTGAAATGACTTTAAATTCTCTTCCAAAACTCAAAGAGAGTTACCCAACATAAAGTATACAGCATTATGTTGAATTAAAAACATATACCCATTATTGAAATATAAGACAATCTGCTTGAACAAATTTGCATCCATTTCATATTGAAGCTATAAATCACAAACACAGAATCTATATCACAATTAAGAGTTTTATTTAATGCCACAAATAAATGATATGAGATGCCATAGATATGGGTGTATGAAATGCTACCTAATTGTTATGTATTTGGCCAGAATACAACGATTTATAGGAGAACTTCAATATGGTATGCCTTATTGATCACTAAACACAATAGAACATAAATTTACATATAAGCCATGAAGTGACTAATGGATCTAAGGCTTTTATGAGTAAACAAAATTGAAACAAATGCATTTCCTTTTACAAAGATGATTTGTAGATAAACATTACTGATTTTGTTTCTCTAGGTAATCACATTTCTCACCACATCACATAGCAAATCACTTTTCTAAACAACAAAGGAGAGGAAGAAGAAAATAGATGAGGATGTAGAAGAGATTTACCCAAAGATTAAGAAGATTTTTTGCGTCGGTTAGAGTAGATGAGGGGACCTAGGGTAAGAATCGGTGTCTGAGATCGGCGAGAGAGAAGCGTGGCCTGAAGCTTGCGAACGGCAGGCGACAGGTTGGCTTCCTAGGGGCGAAACCCTCTTGCGAACAGAGAGGAGTCCGGCTGGATGAGGTATTTTGCAAAAAACTACCCAGGAGACGAGGCTGGGGCTGGGGCAGTTTCACGAACTAGAGGAGGGCCACGAGATGTCATTTTTGCAAACTGCACTAGGGCTGGGTTCATTTTCGAAGTACCGCCAACAACCCGTGTGTGCGATTCAATTTTGCGAATTATAGGGAGATGGTGAACGTGCAAACTGCCCTAACTGCATACTCTCTTTCTCATTTTAATTCAAATCGACGGCTAGGATTTAGGAATTGATTTAAAATAATTATTTTAATCAAAATTATAATTGATTTAATCAAATTAAATTCACTTAATATTATGTTTAATGAAAATTGATTTTTGATTTATTTTATTTATTTTAAAAGGTCTGATTAAATTAATTTATTCAAATTAATGTTAATTTGATTTTAATAGGTTTGAGACGAGTTTAATTGGATTTTAATCGAAGCCGTCATTTGTTAAAACAAATTTGTGTCGAGTCAATTTTATTTGAATTAGTGATGACTTAGGTTAAGTCAGGAGGTGTGGGCTCCGAAAATTTGACCCCGGCCTCCGCTCGCTTTTCTTTTTATTCGGCGATGGAGTTTTAACTGATATAAGTTCCGAGGTAAATTTTGGAAGGCAGATGAGTTTGTAGATAAGACACTACCCAAAGATTTCGCCCTCATTTTGTGAGGACTTTATGATCTGAGTTCTAGTTTCCTATAGGCGCAAGCCTCTATAGTTAATTACCCCTCCCGATAATGAGAGAGAACTTTCGATTAAGGCTAGTCGTCAAT